>NC_056732.1:1186086014-1186281014 GCF_019279795.1 Protopterus annectens | reverse complement strand
TATTACATATAATATAATATAATATACTATAATATAATATAATATAATATAATATAATATAATATAATATAATATTATATAAATATATTATTAATGCAATACTTATATGTTATTTATATATTATTAATTATATATTATTTGCATTAGGTAGCACTACAAACACAAAATGTTAACCACATCAATTAAGTGGTCCTATGACCCTTCTTGGACGGGGTATAAAAAATACACAAACACAAAAGATGTTCAAAGAATGGATTTGATAAAGATGAATTACTGCCAACTGCAAATAGGAAAGACAAAAAACAACATAATCTAAATCTGTTCAGTAAATAGTAGTAATTAAGGGCATGCTTAAGTGTGTGCAGAAATGGGGATAGTGAAAGAGGAGATGCTAGGCCTGTTTCTTTCTCTAAAGCACGTGTGAATAACTTGTAAACTTAAATGAGAAAAAAGAATAAGCTGTCTTCTTAGTTTTGTCAAGAGAGCTCAATGCTGAAAAATTTTATTGATATAATTTTTTCCAGAAACTCTGAATTATAATCTAGGCCTTGGTGACCAACAGACTATATCAATGTCCTGTAAATGTAAAGAATAAAAGAAGTTTCCCTGCGACAATCTATTGGCAAAGGCAAGGCAGCTGTTATTATAAATATGGCACTGGGTTCTCAACATTCCTTCTCTAAAATGTGAATCGCCATTTGTCAAGATGTGGAACACTGCTACTTATAATGTGCAACAAATGGAAAAACATGAAATCCTGTTTCTCATAATGTGAAACAAATGGGCAGAATGTGGGATACTGCTTCTCATACTGTTGAGAAAAGGGGCAAAGTCCATGTTGTAGTAGAGCCAGGTGGTGACAAGTGCAGTTCCCCAAACAGGTGCAGCTCTCAAAAAAAAAAAAAGGAGGTGGGGTATTACAAAAATAAACTTATTTCTGAACTCATCTGGTCATCTTTAACTGTAGCAAGCTCCCGGCAACAGTTACTAACACACTGACTCACAATTCTGAATGCAAAATTATATCTTAAACAGATGTTGGTGTTAGACTTTCACCTGATCTCACCTTGGGCAAATACCTTCATCACCCTGCTCAAGTTGTGGCTCTAGCAAAATGTGAAACATTGCTTTTCATAATGTTGGTCAAATGGAAAAAATATGGATCATTGCTTCTTATAATATGGATCAGATGGGCAAAATGCCAAACATTCTGCTGGATTCACGATTGCTTGCACGGAGTGTACGAGTAGAGTAAGACTCCATGCAGACATCATGTCCGACGAGCAATCCAGCAACAGCTTGTAGGGGCATGTAAGAGAGCTCCTAAAATGTCTCCTACACGGACAAGGCTGGGATATGCAAATTACCACACTTGTAGCTGAAAGGCATGCAGATGAGGTAAATTTGCGATCCAGGAAGCATAAACCTGTCCGAGTAGGAGCCGTGTTAGCTGCAGAAATGTACTCAGTTGACAACTAAGTACCGTTCTGCAAATAGCACAATGGAGCCTTGTCAGCTCCAAATAAAGGTTGCATATGGATGAGGAAGCATGCCAATAGCCAAAATATATGGCCATTGGAAATGTTCCCAGATGCAAAATTAAAATAAAAATACTTTTTTTTTCGGCGATTTCCGATGTTTAAGCGTAGTGCAGCACCGCGTAAATGGGGTGCGCTAAAAAAAATCATAAAATAAGAAAATAAAAGCCACCGAGTAGGGGTTGCTAAGGGGTGAAGCCCAGTCTAAGACATGTAACCAAGCACTAGTAGGCAATCCTATGTAAATGACTGTTAGGATAGTGAATCACACTTTTACATAGCAAATGAGCACAGTCAGTGGAGTGTAAGAGTAGGATATGGGGAGTAACAGAGTAGGAGATAGGTGACATCACAAGAGGGTATGTATGAAAGTAGTGAAGCTCATAGGAGCAGAGTGGCATGTGTCAGCTGTCAGTTAGACATCATGGAAAGAGGTGTGTCAACAGGTAGGCCAGGGAAAGCCAAAAAATGGAAGGTGTATACTGTAGATAACACCAAATATTCTTGCTGAGTGGGTATGTGCACGTCTACGCCTGTAAACCCGAGTAAGTCAGAGTGCGTGCGTGAAAGCGCGAGTGTGCACGTTTAAGCCAGAGTAAGCATGTCTAAGGCTGTTTAAAGACCTGTAAGCACGTTTGCACTGGTGTGCGCATGTTTTAACCCAAATAAGCAAGTTTTAGTTCGTGTAAGCATGTGTGCGCATGTGTCAGCTGCTGTAAGCATGTTTGCGCTTGTATCCGCATCGCTCCCCCCTGAGGAAACAGAAAGGAAAAAGGAAGCACAACAAATAGTAGGAAGCTACCAGGGAATACTAGTAGAGCTAGCAGGTGAAAACAATCAGAATCAGGCAATTACACAGGCAGAACACTAGCCCAGCCCAGCACATAAAACTCTGCAAACAACAGTGCAGTTTGTTTCGCTCAAGAGACACTGCAACACTGGAGTAAGCTACTAGCAGTGAAAACCGAAAAAGCTTCACTCAGACAAAAATTGCTAGGGGCTGCCATTGCTGTTATAAGGCGACATATGCAACATGCTGAGGGTGGTGACAATGCAAATGCTGCCGGACAACCCACAGTGAGGAGATAGAGAAGAGTGTACATGCCCAGGGTCACCTACCAAGGGTTACATGAGCTGGAGATAGTGGAGCACTATAGAATGGACAGAGACCTCCTGCAGCAAATTGTTGAGCTGTGCAGGCCACGCCTCACACACAGAACCAACAGAGGGGAACCCATCCCAGTGGAAACCCAAGGTATGTGTTGGCCTAAGAATACCAGCAACAGGTACCTTCCAGAGACCAACTGGTGATATGACGGGGATATCACAGGCATCAGCATCCAGGGTACTGCACCAGTTCCTGGATGCCATGTCAGCACATGTCGGTGATCATGTATATTTCCCCAATTCCTGTGAGGTATTGGCCAGCAATATGCGTCTCTTCCAACAAATAGCAAAATACCCTGAGGTAGTGGGTGCTATAGACTGTACGCATATACGCATCAATGCACCAGCCGGTGAGCGGAGTAGGGCCTACATTAACCGCAAGGGCTTCCCCTCCATCAACTGCCAGGTCATGTGTGATGCCCAGGGCATAATAATGAATGTGTGTGCTGGCTGCCCTGGAAGCTACCATGAATTCCCATATCTGGCATCTGATGCAGCTGTACCAGACATTTGCCAATGGGGACATCCCACATGGTCACTTAGTGGGGGATGCTGGCTATGCACTCGAGCCATGGCTGATGACACACATCAGAAACGCACACACACCTGAAATGGAACCCCATAATGAGGCACATGCACAAACACGAAATGTAATTGAGTGTGTGTTTGGGTTGCTCAAGTCACGGTTCTGGTGCCTGGACACATCTGGTGGAGCCTTGCAATACTCACCAACTACATGTACCCAATTTGTCATGGTATGTGCTATCCTACAAAATATTATTCTGTGAAAACAGCTGCAGCAAGACCAACATAGGCCTGGGCCAAACAGCCCCCCACCATTGCCAAAGCCATAACAGGCAGAGTGTGACTCGGAGGAGGAACAACCTGAGCCTGCCCCAGTAGGCAGAAGGAGGCATGCCCAGTATGCCTTGGCCTTGGCAAAGAGGCAACGCATAGCACATACACTGGCTCAGTAGGAACCCTGGAAATTATACCTCTCTCTGACTCCCACATATAGTGAAAGGGATGCCTAAGTTGACACAACCTGCATCCAAACATGTGCAGGGAGTGTAGAATGTGCATACGACATAGGCAGCCCTGCAGCACCACCTGAGGCATGATTGCCATGTGTTAAGCAATGTAATGTAGTGCTAAACAGCATTTACCACCATGTAGTATATGCAAACTTGATGACCTTGAGTATCATCCTACCCTCACCAAACATGATGCCACAATATGCATACGACATAGGCAGCCCTGCAGCACCACCTGAGGCATGATTGCCATGTGTTAAGCAATGTAATGTAGTGCTAAACAGCATTTACCACCATGTAGTATATGCAAACTTGATGACCTTGAGTATCATCCTACCCTCACCAAACATGATGCCACAATATGAAGACAAGATGATGAATTACAACAATTGGCATAAGTATTGGTGTCAGTGAAAGGAGATCCAATGCCTGTCAGCCTGGGATGACATGCTCAACAAGACATGATGCTTCGCTAGGGATGGCTTACACCTGTCAACTGTGGCCTTTTGGATATTGCCAAATGCTCTTGTCACCTCCATAGTGCCTTTTTTAGGTAAGGCTCAAAAGACAAACCCACCTCCATAGGTATCACAAGGGATAAGAAACTAGAAGTAATGCTACCCAATGCCAGAATACTAAACTGCAAGATGCATTCACTCCAAACTCTCCTCAGCATGGAGAATGTTGATATCTGTGCAGTAACAGAAACCTGGGTCAAGGCTCCTAAGAGCACCCTAGCACTAACAGGTTACACCTCATATCATGCTTTACAGCCACAAAACATGGAACAAACTACAAAAGGAGGGTGAGTATCAATATTTGTCAAATATACCCACACTCCCAGGTTGGTGGCACAGCATGAAGCATCAGAGACTATCCATGTGCAACTAACAGTGGGTAAAACCGCCTTCCAGTTCATAGCCTGCTACAGACCACCCTCCTAAACCCAGGAACCACACTTGGCTGACTGGAGAACACATGAAAATATGAAGGTCTCCCCAAACACCATTATATTGGGCAACTTCAACTACCCAAACATAGACTGGGAGCATTACCCTAGCTGCAACACCCTAGCCCAAAGTTTTCTAGAATTTATAAACTCAAATGCTATGGAACAACTTGCTACCACTCCCACAAGAGGGGAAAACATACTGGACCTGATTATCACCAACATGGGGACTCTATGCCCAAGACCAGAAGTGTATCCCTCACTGGTAAGATCTGACCATAGAGTAATCTCACTGGATATTCACATCCCGACCCCAGCCATTGGCCAGAAAACCACAGTGAAACATTTTCACTAAAGCAAATGTCACACTCCTCAAAACCAAGGTGGAATCCTTTACAGCCCCTGTGCCTGTGGAAAATATGGCCCAGACCTCAGAACCATTTATAAATGCATTTGATGATCACCATCAGGAATGCATGGATCATGCAATCCCAAATAAAACCAAAATCCAATCCTCCAAAGGCAGGCATCCTGTCTGGTGGACCCCAGCCATAAAAAAAACATACAATACAAGGAGGAAGCTACTATATGATAGATCAAAATCCCAAAAGGGGAAAGCATCTCTGATCAGTATTACTGAAAAACTACGGCCACACATACAATCATCTAAGGCCATCTTTGAGATAAAAATTGTACAGGACACTATGGATAATCACAAGGCTTTTTTTAGTTATGGTAAGAACCTGGGTGGGAATCCCCAGATATGCTCAGAATTAGTCCAAAATGACAAACAATACACCAAGCCCACAGACATTGCCAACATCCGAGCTGACAGGTTCAGTGCAAACTCCCCCCCCCCACCAAAAGGGCAAATATCTATCCCAGCAGAGTGCTGGCCCCCTGACATCTCAGATGCTCAGGTAACAGCCAGCCTCTCCAAAGCAAAACACACAGCAGCAATGGGACCAGACAGTGTCCTGGGCTGTGTCCAACATGAACCAGAAGAAGAATTTAACACAAACAGAAAACCACTGTTCAGTCTCAGCCTTACCACAGGATATGTACCCAATGAGCAGTGTACAGCAACAGTGGTCCCTCTCCACAAAGGTGGTGCCTCAATGGATACTGCAAACTATTGCCCCAGAAGCCTGACTAGCTTGGTCTGCAAAGCTATGGAAAGGATCATCACGGACCTCAGAAATAAAGATATTGGGGACCTACAAACACTGGATCCTACCCAGTTTGGCTTTGTTAAGGGCAGATCCTGCCTCTTAAACCTGGTGAGTCATTTGAAACAGTCACCAAGGCCATTGACGAGGGGAAGGTGGTCCACACAGCCTACCTGGACCTTGCAAAAGCCTTCCATACAATACCCCACTTGGTCATTATAGATAAGCTCACCAGCTTCAATATAAACCCCTATGTCACTAGATGGGTTGCAAACTGGCTCAAGGACAGAACCCACATGGTCAGAAATGCTGGGGCCATGTCAGACCCCAAACCAGCTACAAGTGGCATCCCACAAGGCTCAGTCCTGGGACCTCCCTTGTTTGGAATATATTTCTCGGAGGTACAGGCCAACCCAGAAGGACTGTGGCTGAACAAGTTTGCAGATGACTGCAAACTGGGCACCATAATTGACCCTCCAGCTGGCACAAGCATTCTACAAAAGGGCCTCATAGAAACAGACAACTGGTGCCAGAGCCATGTCCTCAAGCTAAATGCAAAAATGTGTATAGTCATCCCCTTTGGCAAAAACTAAGTGCCCACAAATTACCACATAGGTGCTAACCCATTAAGTATGGAAGAAGTGATAAGGGACCTGGGGACCCAAGTTGATAGAAATCTTTCATTTGACAACCATGTGGCCAAAGTGTTTAGAAAAAGATTTCATATAGCCCACCTAATCATTTGTATTCACATGTAGATCAGGGGAGGTCATCGTGCCTCTTTACTCATCCATCATCAGGCCCATAATTGAGTACAATGCCCTTGTTGGATGTACCTTATCAGACACCTGCAGCAGCTGGAAAGACCATGAAAGTACCACACCAGGAGGATCAAAGGGCTCAAACACATGCCATTTTCTGCCCGGTTAAAGAAACTGCAGCTCCACTCAGTGGCATACCGCCTGCCCAGAGGTGATCTGTGCCTGATGTATAAAGCCATGTCCAACCTGGAATCAATGGACATGCTGCACCTTGGAAAATCAGAATCCCATCAAGCTATGTGCCCAAGAGACCTGAACCTCAGGACTGAAATAAATAGGACATGCTGGAGTGACAGATTCATAACCCAGAGGCTCCCTCCACTCTTGAGTAAACTCCCACTCCAGGTTAGCCAGTGCCCCTCATTGACTCTCTTCAAGAGGAATCTTAATGAGTGGATGGAACATAGTAGGTTTACCCTGGGTACCACTTCTATGTCACTGTTAGACAGAGGCACAGTATACTAACCTTGAAAAATGTCATGGCAAACTACACTTAAAATGTGTGTTGAAATCCAAACACACTCTGGCTAGGATTATAAATGCCCTAGGGCAGATAGCCTAGTATGAACCTATGAACAGAATCACACACACCAACTAGTGCAACTGTGGTCAATTTGGAGTAATGTTTGGCAATGTCCACCCAAGTTGGTGAATATACAGCAATGTTGGACAAGCCTGGTTTAAATAGGCCATAGCTGAACAAAAGGCAACATGCTCATAGTTGCACAACTGGCCCTTAACCAGTCTGGTCTACTCAGTATAAACATTTAAAGCAGTGATGGGACTCAAACCCATGATACTGTGCACCATATTGAAAGTACTGAACAAGTACACCATGACAGTATTACAGTTTTTTGCCAGTATGAAAGAATGTTGACATGTCTTTGCAAACTATCCCATGGAAACCCTGTAGGCACAGAACAATCCCTGTTGAGTTATGACACAAAGGAATCTGGCAGTAAGAACACAACATGACTTCCAACACACACAGTATAAATGTCAATATTGGTCATGTTCATACACAGCCACAAATGTAGTTGACTTCAGATCACAACATATGGAAAGGTCACACTGGACATACTCACACACTTGGATAAATGAGACATATGTCAGGCAACAGACCATGGAAAGCCTGAACTGGGCATGCTCACACACTTAGGCCATGTCTGAGTATAGCAGTTGGCCACACATATCTGGCAGTTGTATGTGTTAAGCCAGGAACCTCCCAGGATAAAGCAATCTGCCCTGTGCACACAGTTAAATGACAACAGACACATATATTAATATACTGGAACCCTGTCATGATCAAACATGTTACGCAGATACACAAGTTGTTCATAGAAACTGCGATAGCTCCGGCAATAAAGACCTGCAAACAGTATCAGAAAAAAATATTGTGCATCCCCAACATAAACATAGGTGAAGAGGTCAATTGGGTACATTATTCTGCCCCTAACACCCTAGCCCAAAGGTTCCTGGAATTCATAAATTCAAATGTACTGGAACAACTAGTCACCTCTCCCACTAGGGGAGATAATATACTAGACCTGATCATCCCAAACATGGGGACAACATGCTCCACACCGGAGGTATACCCCTCACTAGTGAGATCTGACCACAAACTAATCACCCTGGATATACATATCCCACCTCCACCCCCAGCACAAAAGACCACAGTGAAAAACTTCTCAAAAGCAGACTTCACTCTTCTTAAGACTGAGATGGTATCCTTTAAGCCCACTGGGCCAGTGGATACCACATCCCACAATGCTGAAACCTTCACAAATGCTTTCTATGGACATCTCCAAGAATGCATAGATCATGCAATCCCAAATAAATTCAAGTCCCTCTCCACCAAAGGCAAGCGTCCTGTCTGGTGGACCTCAGCCATTAACAAATTGTATAACAAAAGAAGGAAGCTACTGCACGTCAGAGCAAAATCCCATAAAGGGAAGACATCTCTGATCAACATTAGCAGAAAACTACGTTCTCTCATAAAAACATCCAAGGCCAACTTTGAAAGAAAAATCGCTAAGGACACTAAAGATAACCACAAAGTCTTCTTCAGCTATGTTAGAAACCTGGGCGGAAACCCTCAGATATGCTCAGAGTTAGTTCACAACAACAAAAAATACACTGAACCCACAGATATTGCCAACATTCTGGCTGACAGGTTCAGTGCAAATTTCTCCCCTCCCTCACCCCCAAAAGAAGAAATACTTATCCCAGCTGAATGTAATCTCCCTGTCCTCTCAGATGCCCAAGTGAGAACCGCCCTCAACAAAGCTAAAAACACAGCATCAATGGGACCTGACAGTATCCTGGGTTGCGTGCTATGTGAACTCCAAGAGGAGCTAAACCCATACATAAAAATGCTATTTAACCTTAGCCTTACTACATTATATGTACCTGAACACTGGCGTACAGCAACAGTGGTCCCACTCCACAAAGGGGGTACCTCTACAGACCCTGAAAACTACCGCCCCATAAGCTTAACCAGCCTGGTCTGCAAAGCTATGGAAAGAATCATTATGGAACTCATAAACAGAGACACAGGGGACCTACGGACACTTGACCCCACACAGTTTGGCTTTGTAAAGGGCAGAGCCTGCCTTTTGAACCTGGTTGACTTTTTCGAAACAGTCACTAGAGCCATTGATGAGGGAAAAGCAGTCCATACAGCCTACCTGGACTTGGCTAAGGCCTTCGACACAATACCCCACTCAGGCATCATAGATAAGCTCAACAGCTTAAACGTAAACCCTTATGTCACTAGATGGGTTGCAAACTGGCTAAAGGACAGAACCCATAAAGTTAAAATCGTTGGAGCAATGTCAGACTCAAAGCCAGTCACAAGTGGTGTCCTACAGGGATCTGTCCTGGGACCCCTCTTGTTCGGCATTTGTTTCTCAGATGTTAAAGCAAACATGGGAGGGTTGTGGCTGACAAAGTTTGCAGATGACTGCAAACTAGGCGCCATAGTTGATACACCAGCGGACACATACATCCTACAAAAAGGCCTCACAGAAATGGACAACTGGTGCCGGAGTCCCGGCCTTAAACTAAATGCCAAAAAATGTATAGTCATCCCCTTTGGGAAAAACAAAGTACCCACAAATTATCACATAGACAGCAACCCACTGAGTATGGAAAAAGTAATCAGAGACCTAGGGACCCAAGTTGACAGCGACCTCTCATTTGACACCCACGTTGCCAAAGTGGTTAGAAAAACATTCTACCTTGCACACCTCATCATGAAGGGATTCACATCCAGATCCAAGGATGTCATTGCATCCCTATACTCCTCCCTCATCAGACCCATGATTGAGTACAATGCCCCATTTGGTATGTACCTCACCCGGCATTTGCAACAGCTGGAGAGACCACAAAATTACCTCACCAAGAGGATCAAGGGTCTCCAACATATGTCTTATTCTGCCAGACTAAAGAAACTTCAGCTCTATTCAGTAGCATACCTCCTGCTCAGAGGTGATCTCTGCCTGACGTACAAGGCCATGTCCAATCAGGGTCTGATGGACATGCTCCACCTCAAAAAATCCAAATCCATCAGGACCACGAGAACTAAAGACTTAAACCTCAGCACAAGTATGAATAGGACATGCTGGAGGGATAGATTCATAACCCAGAGGCTTCCCATGCTTTGGAACAAGATCCCAGTTTATATTAGGCAGAGCCCCTCACTGACTCTCTTCAAGAGAAATCTTGATGAGTGGATGGGAGATCGTAAGTTTACCCCAGGGGTCACATCTGTGTCACTGCTAGACAGGGGCACAGTAAACTAATTCTATTATATAAGGGGACCTTCATTGTGTCACTACTAGACAGAGGCACAGTATTCTAAATTTATTCTGTACATTTTTGTACCATTTCATGGGGTGGCAAAAGCCACATCACTATGGCTAGGCTTACAAATGCCCCAGGACAGATAGCCTAGTACTAAACTATGAAACTATACTAGGCTGTCTGCCCTAGGGAATTCATAAGCCTAGGCAGAGTGTATTTGGCATCCGCCTCCCCAGTAGAGTAGCCTACTGTGCCTCTGTAAAGTAGGTCACAGAAGGCACCCTTTAAGGCTAGTTTGCTGTGCCTCTGTCAAGCAGGGACACAGTGGAGATCCCAGGGGTGAATTTGCAATTTCCCATCCATGCGGCTGGATTTTGCTGGAAGAGGGTTGGCGAGGGGCTATGTCTAACTTTAATTGGGATTCAATTCCAGAGTGAGGGGAGCCTCTGGGTAATGAATCTGTCCCTGCAGCATGTCCTATTTAGTTTCGTGCTGAGGTTTAAGTCCCCGGAGTGTGTAGCTCTAAGGGTCTTGGATGTTATGAGGTGGAGCATGTCCATTACTTCTGGGTTTGACATGGCTGTGTACGTCAGGCATACATTACCTCTGAGTAGGCATTAAGCAACTGAGTAGAGTTGGAGATCCTTTAGTTGAGCTGCATAGGACATCTGTGTGTAGCCCATGATCCTCTTGGGGAGGAACTGCTGTGGACACTGTAGTTGCTGCTGGTGTTGGGTAAGGTACACCCCAAAAGGGCCATTGTAGTCAAACATGGGCCTGATGAGTGACTAGTAGAGGGCCACAATGACCTCCCATGATCTACATACAAACCCCCATGTGATAAGGAGGGCTATATAAAGATCTTTGCAATGACTCTGTCAATGTGATTAGCAAAGGAGAGGTTACGATCTATGTTGGTCCCCAAATCTGTAAATACATCTTCTGTACTTAATGGATTACCACTTATGTGGTGATTTGTGTGCACCTTGTTTTCCCCAGTGGGGATGACTATGCATGTCTTAGCATTTAGCATGAGGCCATGGCTCTGGCAACAAGCATCCATCTCTGTGAGACCCTTATGGAGGAAACATGTGTCAGCTGCAATGTTGCTTATGGCCCCCGGTTAGCAGTCATCTGTGACGTTTGTTAGACATAATCCCCCTGTGTTGGTCTGAACCTCAGAGAAGTACATACCGAACAGGACAGGTCCCACAACTGAGCCCAGTGAGACACCAGTTGTAACTGGCCTGGAATTGGAAATGGCACCTGCAATTCTGACCATGAGGGTTCCATCCCTGAGGCAGATAGCAACACATCTAGTGATATAGGGGTTGCTATTTAAGCTGGTGAGCATATGTATGATGCTTGAGTGGGGTATTGTGTTGCAGGCTTCTGCAAGGTACAGGTAGACTGTGTGAACTACCTTGCCTTCATCCATGGCTTCATTAACAGTTTCAAAGGTATGAACTATGTGTAAGAGGCAAGATCTTCCCTTAACAAATCCGAATTGTGTATGATCCACTGTCTGGAGGCTCACAGTGTTTTTGATTATGACTTCCATGATAATATGCTCCATAGCTTTTTCTACCACACTAGTCAGCCTTATGGGGTGATAGTTCCTGTGGTCCATTGTGGCACCACCTTTGTGGAGGGGGAGCACTGTATCTGTATGCCATTCTCAGGGTACATATCCTGTAGTAAGGCTAAGTTGGAACAGTGACTTAATGTGAGTGTTCAGTTCTACTCAGAGCTCGTGTAGGACACAGCCTGGGACACCGTCCGGTCCCATACATATGCTGTGTTATTTGCTGTGGAGAGGGCACCTTTCACCTGTGCATCTGTAATGTCCGGGAGGTTACATTCATTTGGGATGGGTATCTGTACCCTTGGGAGGGTAAGTGAGGGCGTTTGTGCAGAATCTGTCTGCGAGGTTGTAGGCTATGTCCGTAGGTTTGGCATATTTTGTGTTGTTATGCAACAATTTAGAGCATATCTGGGTTGTTTCCACACATATTCCTGACATAACTAAAGAAGGCCTTGTGATTATCTGTAGTGTCTGGTCAATTTCACTGTCAAAACGTGCAAGTGATGATTATATGAGGGATTGAAGTGTCTTGCCAATACTGTTCAGAGATGTCCTCCCTCTGTGGGATATTGCTCTGTTATGTAGTAGCTTCCTCCTTCTGTTGTACAGCTTATATATGGTCGGGGTCAACCAGACAGGTCTCCTGTTATGGAGAAGTCATGGTTTTATTTGGGATAGCATGATCAATGCATACCTGCAGGTGCTCATACAATGCGTTTGTAGAGGATTCTGCAGATTGGGCTGTATTATCCTCCAGCATGGGGCCGTTGAAGTATTCCACCCCAGTCTTCACAAGTGTAAAGTCTGCTTTTGAGAAATTCTTTACAGTGATTTCCTTGGCTGGGGGTGGGGATGGGATATGGATGTCCAGGGAAAGTTTTTTATGGTCTGATCTTAACAATGAGGGTTCTACCTCTGGTGTGGAACATAGAGTCCCCATGTTGGTGATGATCAGGTCCAATATGTATTCCCCCTTGTGGGTGTGGTGACTGGTTGTGCCATAGCACATGGATCCACAAATTGTAGTGGCTGTAGGGTGATGTTGTTGTGGGCCTGAGTAGTATCCCCAGTCAATATTTGTGTACCTGAAGTCAACCACTATAATGGTGTGTGTGAAGACCTTCATATCCTACACTGTTCCAAGGAAAGCCGAGTGCGGTTCCTGGGTATGGGGGGATGGTCTGAACTACACACTGAACCAAAAGGCAGCTTTGCGCAATGGTAGTTGTATATGTATGGACTGTCATGCTTAGTGCAGTGGTACCAACCCAGAGGTGTGTGTATCTGTGATGTATATGGATACATTGCCGACTTGTGTTGTGTGTTACAAGTCCTGTGGTCACGAAGCATAGTATAGAACATAACCTGGCAGTGCCAGTGTGCATATGTGACCCTGAACTAGGTGTCTGTTAATGCACAGATATTGTTATCCCCCATACTGAGGGATAGTAAAAGATGTACATTCCTCAATGGAAAGACTGATGATGTCAGCACCCTATAAGTACAGCAGGAGAAGGGGAAACCATCCAGTAATGTGAATAGTGCGCTGTGCTAATGCAGCTCTCTCAAGTATCATAAAATAGTTAGGTAAGGGTTTGAATTCTCCAAATGCTGTGTGTGGGGTGGCAGGGGGGTGTGTATGTATGCAATTCTCTGTGAAAAGAATGGCCTTTTTGAAGACTGGGATAACACACTAGATGTACATTCCTTTTTGGAAAGACTGATGATGTCAGCACCCTATAAATACAGCAGGAGAAAAGAAACCATCTAGTAATGCGAATAGCGCGCTGTGCTAATGCGTCTCTCTCACGTATCATGACATAGTTGGGTAGGGGTTTGAATCCTGCAAATGCTGTGTGTGGGGTGGCAGGGGGTGTGTATGTATGCAATTCTCTGTAAAAGAAATGGCCTTTTTGAAGACTGGGGTAACACACTAAAAGATGTACATTCCTCTTTGAAAGACTGATGGTGTCAGCACCCTATAAATACAGCAGGAGAAAGAAAGCCATTCAATAATGTGAATAGCATGCTGCGCTAATGCGTCTCTCTCTCAAGTATCATAACATAGCTAAATAGGGGTTTGAATCGTGCGGGGTGGCAGGGGGGGTGTATGTATGCAATTCTCTGTGAAAGAAATGGCCTTTTTGAAGACTGGGATAACACACTAAAAGATGTACTTTCCTCTTTGGAAAGACTGATGATGTCAGCACCCTGTAAATACAGCAGGAGAAGGGAAACCATCCAGTAATGCAAATAGCACACTGTGCTTATGTGTTTCTCTCAAGTATCATAACATAATTAGGTAGGGTTTGAATCCTACAAATGACATGTGTGTGTTTGTCACACAGTTTGTCAATGTGTTGTGTGTTTTGCTTTTATTATTGTATGACATATTATTATAACAGTAATTTCAATGCACACATCAGGTATGTGTGTGCCACATACAGATATGTACCTGTGACCTTTAATAGTTCCTATGTGTGAAGCCTGCCTCATATGATTACAGTTGTTACCTTTGCCAGCATGTGCCGCAGCTTACCAGACCTTAGGCCATACATGTATGTTGGTGACAATGCAGGCTACTGCAGTGATCTGTGTCCTAGGCCAACTATGTGACACACACCCATGAAAGCTTTGATAGATGAATATGGGTGAGGGTTCATGTCTAGAGTATATGTCAGACATGTTAAAACACAACAAAGTCTGTGAGTGATGGACATCCAGTGTAGGTGTATGGCAACTGTTGCCGATATGCATACAGACACCTTCTTGCTTAGGTGATACACTGAGGGACTGCAGAATACCTTTGGAAATGTGAATATTACAGGATAGACAAGATAATACTTGTCCACATGTACACACCATTACCCGTTCTACATGATGGGTGCTACCACCTACATGGTACTGTTGGAATACTATGTTAACTACATGCTGATGACAATGCTACAGTTGCGTTACAGCAATACAGCATGGCTTGGACAACAGGTATCTGTCTGTATAATACCCTTGTGGTGGTTAGGTGTGTCATGTGTAGAATGCATTGTAGGCCACTGTATGCATTTGCAGTCGTGGATGGACATATCCGTAATGTGTTGACATGTACGTGAGACTGCTATATGCGAAAGAGTATTGTTCCCAGGGATGTGTGGGGCTCAGTAAGAATGGCTACTGGTATAGTGTAGTACTGCAGGGATATCACTGACACCAGGTTCCTACATCTGTGTATCAGTTGAGGAGACACCATGTAATGACCACGTCAGGCTATGTAGGCTGTGTATAGTACCAGAATGCAGACCATTGACATTTCAAACCATATCACCCACAGCATACTGTCAAACCATGTCATGCTCTATGCTAACCATGTTCACAAATGTACACCTGCAACTCTGTGTTGCAAACATCACACATGTACTGTCCACACCCCAACACATGCAGGCACAGGTACACACAACAGCCATGTGGCACATGTGCAGGCAGTACACTTTGGGAATTAACAATGGTGTATACAAAACTACTATGACAATCATAGTTAATGCATCATGCATGCTCGAATATACCCACAACAATATCATTACACTGTACTGTTAACAACATATTATTACTACAGTGCTATGTAGTCACCCTGTGCATCAGCACCATGCTATCCTGTTCCTGCATCAATCTTACAGATGGCAGGAGGTGGCACAGTTTCATCATATGCACAGGGTGTGTACTTAGTTTGCCAGAGTCTGCCATTGACACATCCAATCAACATGTATGTCTGTGTGTGTTAGTGAGGGACAAAAGTGCAACATGGGGCAATGTTAATGCGATGTGTGTGTGTATGTGTTAGCCCTAGGTGTTAGCATTATGTGTGTGTGTGTGTATGCTTGCACACAGTTCCACCACATGGCTGCCATATACGGGTGTTTGTGGACAGCCACAGACTGTACCTGCCAGGTCATACAGATCACTGTCTCTGGCCATGGACACAGTACCTGTGCCTGGCAGGGGTGCTATGGACAGTATCAGGTACTAAGCCAAACTGGGTACTGTCATCAGAAGCAGTGGGTTGTTGACTGGACACATGTCCCTGCTGGGAATGTCCAGAGCCACGTGCACGTGGTCTTCTAGGACAGTGTAATGACAGCACAGACCCAGCATTGCTGGGGCTGGTACTGGCACTATGGGAGCGGCTGCGGGTTTGTTGTTGTCCGCGACGACTGCCAGCTGATGATGTTGCTGGCATACGTCCACGTCGACGCCTCAGCCATCCTGCACTGTCCTGGCTCCTGGACATGTAGTTGTGGAAGAGATCTAATGTGTCCCCCCAACGTCTATCAATGACCTCGCTGATATTATGGATGGCAGCCGCAACGTCACACATAGTCTCATTCATAGCGGTGCGATGTGCTCTAAGCTCCCTCAGACCCTGTCTGGTGTACCGTTCCATACATGCCTGTGCCTGCATTACAGCCCGGAACATAGCTGAGGTTGAAAGACCTCTGTGGGCACGTCTGACAGGGGCAGTACAACCACGGATGCTCCCACGAGAACCCCTGGACATCTGCCTTTGTGGTACCATGTCAGGAATCTGGCCATGGCTGCTGTGAGAGGATGCATGTGCCAATGATACCACACTACCCTGGTCAATGCCCACTGTATGCTATCCCTCAGCTAAGGACATTGGTGACAATGGATATATCGGCAGGATGACTGTGCGCTTTGATGGGGTTGACTGCTGTGTAGTGTTGATTGGCTGACCAATGACAGACCCTGTCACACCTCCCTGTGCCATTACACATGTGTCATCATTATCACTATCCCCAGCAGTGGCTTCAGGTTCCCTGCTGCACTCCACCAGAGCAACATCAGAACCTGTGAGAGGAAGATAGGAAACACA
Organism: Protopterus annectens; assembly: GCF_019279795.1. Classification (NCBI taxonomy): domain Eukaryota; kingdom Metazoa; phylum Chordata; order Ceratodontiformes; family Protopteridae; genus Protopterus; species Protopterus annectens. The sequence continues at coordinate 1,186,264,065 of NC_056732.1, read as the reverse complement.
GTTTACAAATGTGTACACGATGTTAGCACACATGCACACATGCACACATGCACACAGGTGCACATGCACACAGGCGCACATGCGCACATGCACACAGGCGCACATGCACACATGCACAAAGGCGCACATGCACACAGGCACACAGGCACACTCCTCAGTACAGCAGATACAAACATAGACACACCTGCAATCCAACACATACACAATACTGTTTGGGGGTGGGTGACAGTATCACAAGGAAAAACATCACTGCACACGTGTCAGCATGCAGATTATGTGTTGCCCAGGAACATGCAGTGCAAGTGTAAGCCCTTGTTAATAACAGTATACGTGTACTTGATGGTTGTGTGTAGTTGTGCAGTGATTGTCTCCACCCTGGGACACAATGTGTACAAGGGCATAACAATGTTGTGCAAGTGTTACAAGCTGTAGGTGCATATATTTGCATACAGACACACACAACACATGACGGTGCTACGCAATAACTGCTATGTGTACTTTTGTGGTCAGTGGAACTGGATGTGGTGTAATAACATGAGCCATGATCAACATACTTCTTGTGGTCAGTCAACAATAATAATGTGCGCCAGACAGGCAGCTAGCATGCTGTACCTGAAGTGCAGTAACATGACTACATCCACAATTACACAGCCACTTGTTACATGGGTGTGTAAGGTGGCCAATAGTGAGCATTGCCTAACATGTATGTTTTATTTGTTCAAGACTGTTGCACAAAGACATGGTAGGCCTTTACCCCTCAGGTATATTATGTGTGCTGAATAGAGGATAAGTGGGATACTGAAGGGTGGCCATACATCAGGTGTCATAATTGGACATGTGTAGCAGGCTAAGGTGTAGTGTCTATGCCAAACATGTGTGTGTTGTGTACATGTGTATCAGGTATGCCTATACAATGTCCAGTTCTGTGTTGCCACACATGTGTGTCATGCTCTGTGTATTGCATGTGAGTGATGCAGCTACTGAGAATAATGGGATATGCATAGTCTCACAGCAAACATGCACAGCATGCATTATCCATAGGTGTTACATGTGCACACACTACACCTCCATATGACATGCACATGTCATTAGCAATAGTATTGTTATTACACACTCACCAGCATGGATTGGCTGCCTTGCTGTCACTCCAGAGGGACCTGCAAAGATATGACAGTGATTGCCAGTGGCCACAACTGTGCCATTGATACTGTGAGTATGATAAAGTACAGTAGTATAACAGGTGGCTTTCACAGGTGTACAGATTATGCTCAGAATATCAGTCTTGCAGAAGAATAGGCAGGTTAACAACTACACACACAGTACATATCTCACACATGCATAAACTACCAGTACAGAGAACAGTCAACTACAGATATGGCATGTTACCTGCACACTCCATTTCAACATGCTGGGTGGCTCCAGCCACCATGATGACACATGTTTGTGGATGTTGTTGTTGGCCTGGAGCCGAGGTGCTTCTCCACACTGGTGAGGGGGGGGTGGATAGGTACCCCACCACCTGTGGCAAGCTGTTGTCTGTGGATATCAGATGCACGCTGCTGGACATGTCTAATTAAATCACTGCAGTGATGGCGTACCTGCTCATATGTCCGGTTATGCATGTCTATGTCATTTACCCGACGGACAAGATCTTGCCACAGTGCAGCCCTCTCATGTTTGTTCTGGCGGGTCCTGGAAAACAGCACAGAGACATTCTGCACCAGGCTCTGGTGGATCCCCTGATCCTCTGCTGCTGTATAAGGCGGGTTACGCTGATGCAACATCACCCTGGAAGGAAAAGAAAAATATGTGAGCAAGTCATGTGGCACACTTAATATTCTAATGTACTGATATCACTTAACTGCCATATATAGCATCTGTCTGTCTATCAGGGGATACATATGTTCGATACTACATATCAGTGCTCATCCCACAACTGTCTGACAGTGCCTGCCACACTCCATACAACAAACTGGTATACACCAGCACTCGGCACACTGTTTGGGATACAATGCACAACCTCACACTGGAGGTATGTATCAAGCTAATGGATGACGAATATTGTCATCCCATGCAATGAATGCAATGCACATTTACAGTTTAAATGGTAATCCACCCTAGTCTTTGATGCCATACCCCTACCTGACATATGTGCACAGTTGTTAATATAGCCAGCATACTGCTGTCACATAGTATACATGCTGCCAGGTACACACACATACCCTGTAACACACATGTGATTGCGGCCATGGTACAGGCATCATTACACACACATTATACATGCATACAACATACAAATGTATGACGACACAGATGAGCAGTAACTGTGTACCTTATAGTACTGTATGCCCTTATTTACAGATACCTATGCATGAGGTATGTAATCTGTGCAGACTACAGGAAACACACCAGACAGTGTTACCAGGGAATGTGAACATACACCATACTGTAGTGTTCAGGCCTACAACTTCAGGTAGTACAACAGTTCATATGTGAGCTGGATTCAACAGCAGTACCACTTACTGAGCATACATATATTGCTTCTGCCTACGATGGGACACCGCAGTCATACACAGGGAACTACAGCACAACATATGCCAATCTACTATGTTTGCATCCTGACAACTGACACATCTTTCTCTGGCCTCACACCTACGACACAAACTACCATGACAGACACAAACTCACGCTAAGCTATCACACCTTTACAGACCTTGTACACAGTCAGTGTCACACTCATTCAACCTCACATAGCTGATATTGCACTGAGTACATGTGTGTGTGTGCATTGTGTCATAGGTAGGTACTATGCTATTGGCCCTGGGCCTAGGGCAGCCTAGCCATATGCTACCCTGCCCTTTGGGACACATATAATGTGATTTTACTTGCTCCTGTAAAACGGTTACACAGAGGTGACTCACAGGGCATATTACCTATCTCCATAACATTCATCAGGGGTATGTATGACATCTTTATTTATTTATTTATTTATTTATTTAACATTTGTTGACCAGGAATGTCCGACTAGGTTCCACAGAGCCTGGGGAGTAACGCTCCAGATGCATCTACTAATAAGGAGCCTTTTTTGTTAATGCTGGGTGGTTTAGTCCAGGGTATGGCATATTTGTGTATAGAAACCTGTACCTCCAGCATGTGCTGTTTAGTGCAGTGACAAGGATTAGGGCCCTAGGTCATGTAGGCTGGACGGATTGTGAGGTGTTGCCATGGTGGTTGGCCGACTGGTATGGGTGTGACATAACTCTGTCCAGTGGTAACCTCTGTGTAGGAAGTATGCAAGGCACTCTAGCTGTGGTTTTGTGAGTCAGTCTGCATAGGGAATGTGTTTGAGGGCATTATCAGTCTTTGTTAGGTATGTTTGTGGCCTTTCCAATTGCTGCAGTTCTCATGGGAGGTACATACTGCATAGGACATTATGAGGTGTGGAAGGGCACACTGACTTACATTTCCCTAGCAGACACACCTTTTGTGATGACACGTACCATGTACAGGGATTACAAGACTAGTGTGCCACTGTGGATATCAAATGGGAGGCTATTTTACATCTGTGTCCCATGTTCCCTTCTGACACCTCCAGTGGTAGGCAGGCAACCACCTATGTGGTAGTTAGTGGGTAACATGTTTTGGAATGGGGTATGGCACTGCAGTATCAACACTGGTGTTCAGTCCATGCCTTGGTCACCTGACACCTCTTGCAATACATCTGCCCCCATGCCCCCCTCTCTCACTCTCTCTTTATATATATATATATATATATATATATATATATATATATATATATATATATATGTAAATATATATACATATCTACATATATGTATATGTATATATATATATATATATATATATATATATATATATATATATCTACACACACACACACACCGCTCTATATAACTATATATATATATATATCTTTAGACATTCATATCTATCTGTATATATGTATGTATCTACATATATATCTATATATGTATGTATCTATTATATCTATATGTCTATACATAATCTATTTAAGGAGGTATCTATATATCTCAAACTATCTATTCATATCTCTATCTATGTACATATATATATATATATATATATATATATATATATATACATATATATATATATATATATATATATATATATATATATATATATATATATATATATATATATAGAGAGAGAGAGAGAGAGAGAGAGATATATATATATATATATATATATATATATATATATATATATATATATATATATATATATATATATATATATATATATATATATATATATTTATATATATATGTATGTATATATATATATATATATATATATATATATATATATATATATATATGTATGTATATATATATATATATATATATATATATATATATACACACACACACACACACACACACACACACACACACACACACACACACACACACACACACACACACACTTCTAAACATCCATTGATGTACATATACATGCACATGTAGGCACATTGACTGCCCACCTTTCATGGTGGGAATATCACTTCTGAAACAGTTGTGAGACATACCATTCTGTAATGATATTGCACAGTGTTGTGCAGAATGCATTATGCTGTCCTGAGGGCCGTGTAGCTGTAGCAGGCCTCACTGGCTCAGTCCCACAGAAGTTCACCAACGCATGACATATACCTGCACTGCATGCTGTTTTCAATGCCACACACTACAACCTACATCGATATGTGCACATAGCAACCTTCAACTACATATGTATGTCCAGCCTTCACTAGCAGTTGCAGTATGTCCCTTGCCCTATGCACATCTGCATATACATATAGATACAGATTGCTAACACATATGGAGAGTTCACAGTATGTAGATTATTAGATTATGTAGTTTACATTACCTTTGTCTCTGACAGCTTTTTTCTTTTGGCTTGCTGGCTGGCTTGCTTGCTGGCCTGCTTGCTGGCTTTTTTTTGGTCTCTGTCTCTGTCTATATCTATATCTATATCTATATCTATATCTATATCTCTCTCTCTCTCTGTCTCTCTCTCCAGTTGCTGCAATGATATTATTGCATGTGTGGACTGGCAGTACAGGCTGTTTTTGTAGGTATCTGCACATGTGCATGTGATGGCCTCTGCACCAATTGGTGGCCAGCATTTAGTAATTGCATGCAGCCTACTGTGTGTAATTGCAGTTCTCACTGTAATTTCAGGACACTGCTATAAAATGATAGGTTAGGTAGGCGTAGGCCTTTCAGTTTTGCAAGGTGGGGACCATGCTGGTTTGCTGTGGACACTGTTGTGTTAGTCAGAAGGTTGGTATATCTCTCATATCTGAGGCTGTGTTGTAGCCACTGAAATGCATGTTGTATGGAAACCTGACTGTTGCTTCTTCCAGTGCACTCTTCTCAGTGTGTATGTTAACTCACACCTGCTAATGCTAACACTGTTTACATGGGAGTATATACTTTCCTGTGGGATTTGTGGATTAACTGGCATACAACAGTAGTTCGTGAATGTGTTGCTATGGCTTTTATATTTTCCCTTTACATTCACTCCTTGAATGCCTGATATTTGTCTTTACTGGAATGTGTTGCTATGGCTTTCCTATTTTCCATTTACATTCACTCCTTGTAATGCATGATATATTTCTTTCAGCACTAAGTTCTTGTATGTTTGGTGTGGCTTGGTGGTACTTAATGCAGTCTGGTGAGCCCAAGGTCTGGGGTTTGACATTTACAAAGGTATTTTATTTTGCTGCTGAGCAGTACTGGGGCCTTGTCATACAGAGTGAATAAGGCACTTTTAAACATTTGTAAGCGGGAAGCAGGTAGTCAGTGTGGACACCAGCTAAGGATGTGCAGGCTGGGTGTAGGGAAGGTCCATAGCTGCACATTTCTCTAACTGCAATAGCTGTACATATGTTTGACATTTGCTATGACAGTTGAAACCGTCCACACCTGAGAGAGGGGTGAGGACAACTAAGTATATTGTACTAACAATTATGAATATCAGGCACATGCAGTGCTTGTGAACTGCTATACTGTCATTAGTATGTTAGATGGCTACATCCTTTGATATTTCTGTGTCGTACTCTTACATAAGGGCATGCTTGTGGAAGTAATTCTACATCTATTCGCAGAGTGTTTAACAGCAGACAGGCTGATATGCCTGTGTGTTTCTGACACTTCCAGGCCTCAGATACTCTCAGGTATATATTTGACCAGCCTCAGGGAAAGGTACATATCAGTGGGATACACCCGTGATATATTTCAGATATTCTGCAGTTGTGACTGTGGGGTATTTTGAGCATATGTATTACTACACCATTTCTGACATGTGAGTAGTGTCTACTGTAACTTATTGACAGTTACCATTATGTGGGATTCCCCAACTTTCTGCCTTCTGTGAGTACATTTCACAGGGAGTCAGTGGGGCACAGGTAACATTTGTTTGCAAATCAGGGACATCCCTGTAAATCAGTCACAGTTGGGAGGTCCGGCCTCTTACCTATTCAAATATAGCGGTGTTTATCCTGCTCTGATACTGTGTGGGGTTTGTAAGGTGCTACTGTAACATTATTACCTACTAGCATGGCTGTTTCTCTTATCACACTAATGTAATGTAATTCCACAAGAATTGCCAGTAAAGATACACAGAACAAGCTTTGTGTAATGACCTTCTTATTTTCCCTTTACATTCACTCATTGTATTTCATGATATATTTGTTTCAGCACCAAGTTCTTGTATATCTGCTGTTGCTCAGTGGTAATTCATGCAGTCTAGTGTTTCCAAGGTCCGGGGTTCGAGACTGACAGGGGTATTTTATTTTGCTGATGAGCAGGCTACAGGACTTGTCATACAGAGTGACTAAGGCACTTTTAAGCAGTTGTAAGCAGGTTTGCGCGAGTTTGTGCGACGCTTAGCTATGCTTATCTACGCTTAGCTAAGCGCACACAAACGCACACCCGCTGACTACTGCTTAAAAGTGCTTACGCCAGCTAACACCCGCATTGATTTCTTTTAAAGAAAACAAAATGGGGAAATAGGAAAGTGGTGAAAAAGGGGGCGCAAAGAGGGTAGGACAGTAGGAAAACAAGCTTAAGATGTGCAGGAAGGCTGTAGGGAAGGCCCATAGCTGCCCAATTCTTTACCAGCAACAAATATATTAGAAATGTAGAGTGAGATTTGACACCTTCCACCCCTGGGAGAGGGGTGAGGACAACAACATATGTTGTACAGCCAATTGTAATTATCAGTTTAAATGTCCAGCAGACATGTATGCGAAATGGGCAGCTATGTATGGGGCGTAATTGTTTTGTGGGAACAGAGTGCCCCTTTTTATTTATTTTTTTCAGGTGAGAGTGGAATGTGAGGTACAGGAAGTAGGTATATTTGGGGAGGTAGGTTGGGGAGGTTAACAGACAAGACAAACAAGATGTATACAGGGACGGAGTATGACACATGGGGGGGTAACCACAATTGACGGGGACGGATGTTTGGATATCGCAAGCCCATGAGCCCACAGATGGCAACAGTGGAACTGAGATCCCCACCCATGGGCAGTTACCACTGCATCTTCACAGCCCAGGCCAGGGCTGTGCTGGGGGCTGGATAGGATGGGCAGGCACACCCGTGAGTTGCACCATCCTCGCCTCAAGCTGGCGTAGGGGATCAGTCACAGAACGCCTGATCTCACTACGCACCACAGACCAGACCCTATGGAGGGTGAGTGGAGGCTCTCCTCCGGCCATGCTTGCAGAGGGGGGATGAGCCCCATCCCCTGCAACACTTCCACCTGAAGGTGGCACAGGGCCACCGGAGGAGGAGGTCCCAGCCTGGGCACTGGTGCCAGGTGCACTCACCAGTTGAGGTGGGAGAGGTGGGTCCGCTGGAACCCGCCTTCCCTGTTGTCCTATGTTTAGCAGTATTTTATGGTATTTTGGGTTAGTAACACATAACATCATTCAAAATTAGTTGTAACAGCATGCATCAGTATTCCTATTAATCAAACACACATGAATTCCGAACATTGAGCAGCAAGCATAACACATGCATATTTAGAACAACAGTGGACATTCCAACAGCATGCAGGGTTGATTGGTGGAAACAGGCCATCAGGTTTGGATATGTGAACAGGGCATATGCATCAACGTACATGCAGATATGTATAAACCAACAGGACAAATGTCCATGGGAATTAATTGTGAATACACATACCCGGTTTGGTGTGGAATGGCATAATTTGTGAAAATAGGGTAGGGTGGAGAAATATTACATTAACAACTTAAACGACCTATACATATACTGTACATTCCTAGTAGATGCAGATATATATCCCCTACATGTATTAGTGCAGTTTCCTGTATGTAACCTTAGGAATGTTGGTGATGGGGATGTTACTGCTACATTAATATACATTCCATTTTTATTCATATATGTTCATATCTGGCTGTGTTCAGGTAAAGCATCCTGCTACATTTGATTTATATGGGTCTAGACAACTGTGGATGTTCAGCATTTCATATAACCATACTATCTCCATAATGCAAGGGTACAGCAACATATCCAAATTGCGGGACGGACACAGTCCAGGTTCTGTACTTTATTTAAGACAATTCACTCTTTGGTTGTGGCTGTCTCATTCATTTCATTATGTAGTGAATGCAGTATACCTTTATTCCAGACTTAGTACAGCGTTCTTGGTAGCTTCAAACTCTCTTTCTCACACTCTCTCACTTATTTTCTATTTAGATTTCAGGATGGTACATAATTCTAGGCTTTATTAACATTTATTACTGGGTTACAACAATCCTTTCCAGTTGACTCACTTATTTCATATGGCAGAATTTACAAGGATGTATTCGACACTTGTCTATCCTTTGTTGATTGATTACAATACTCATTTTCAGGCTGACGCAGTTATCTGATATTACAATACAGGTGGAAACTCTATTTGAGACATGTTTAATCTTTATTACTGGATTGCAATACTCTTTTCCAGGCTGCATCACTTATCTAATCTTACAATACTAGCAGAATCTTTCTTCAAGGCTTATTTGACCTTTATTACTGGGTTACAGCACTGAACTCTTTTACAAGCTGTCCCACTTATATTCTATAACAATACCAGCAGAATAGTTACTAACCTGCCTGGTGGCGCAACCTCACCAGCATATTAGCATAGGCTTGCCGATTCAAGGAACGAACACCTGCAGCTGTAATATAAATGAAGGAATATTGTAACATACCTATCCATACTATAGGCTAGGATAGCATTTCTTACATACTTAATTACATGGATACTTACTCAGAAGTGGGGCATTGGGCATTTGGTGGGCCTCCTGGATCCATCGGTTCAGTTGGTCCTCCTTTCATCGCTTCAGGTCTGCATGGTGGTGACAGACCTGTTCACCAGTCCTCGGAATGCCTGTGGCACTGGTGAGATCATGTGCCAACTGGTTCTACGCCTCTGCATTATATGCTCCCCATTGAACCTGGCCCTGCATGAGTTGCGCTTCATGATCATGGACTAGTAGCCAAACCATATATTTTGACTCCTCAACACCCCACCTTTGTGCTCTAAAGTGATTTCCCTCTCCTGCACCTGCCATGCTGACTGCAAATGGGTATCACAATCAGTAATGGTGTGTATTCCCACCTACGGGGCTTATATATGCCGGTTTTCCCGCACTTATCTGTGATTGGCCATTTTGGATATTTATCAGCTTACAGAAAACCTGCTTTGTTATGGTTCTATTTTCATTCATTCCTATATGTATGCTAATACTGTATTTCTAAGTACAACTGTCATGGCTTAGTGGTTCAGTACTTTGACTATGGTACACAGTATCCTGGGTTTGACCCTTGTCATTGCTTTTTTATTTTACTACTGTCTAGTCAAGCTAGGAGGTGTATCTGTGTAAAGGCGACTTTGCTACAGCTTGCCCAACGTTGCCCAATGGTAAGCTGGTTTGCCCGCTGCGCAGCTCCGCGCAAATGACTTACGCTGGGTAAAGCGTTATTTCCCTATAAGCACTCATATTGAGCTGGGTGAAGCACTGCTCAACTACGGGCACACATATTTTGCTTGTTAAAGTGCTGCTCACCTACGGGCACTGATATTAAACTTCTTAAAGCACTGCTCACCTACGGACACTGATATTACGCTTGTTAAAGCGCTGCTCACCTACGGGCACTCATATTGAGCTTGTTAAAGTGCTGCTAAGCTATGGGCAATTATGATCCTTTTTTTATATATTACATTGGTTTTATTCACAAATACATGGGCCATTTCATTACATTTTACTTAAATTATAGTTTTATATATATATATATATATATATATATATATATATATAGATATATATATATATATATATATATATATATATATATATATATATATGTCAGGGAATTGTTTTATACTTATGTCAATAAAAATGGAGAATGATGTTGTGGGGGCTCGAACCGTGACTACCTCCTCTTTGGCCGACGTCTCTACCGCTATGTTATTGCTAATTGGCTTAATTTGCATATGTAGATCTTATATACTTTCAATGTCTGCTAACTGTGGCTGGGTGAAGGGCATACCTGCGCAAATGAGCGCAAATGCGGGCAAACATTTTGGAAATTATAAAAAAAAAGGAAACTGCTATTTTTACATTTTATACATTTTCAGTAGGGTTTAGTCTGTGGGGAGGTGTGGTGTTGTGTTCCTTGACATTTCAGCTGACTCGCTCGTGGGTGTTTACTTTCAGGACTCTGACTCTTCTGGGGGCGTGTCCCTTTGCTGTACTCGGCAATCGGACATGCCCCCTACTTTCCTACATGGACCGTGTTAGACTAGGGTATGATTCAGCATGCCCTCATGAATATGCATGGCATGCTGACGTCATACCGTTCAACTGCAGCCTCCAAGTAAGACATATTAAGTCTTACACAGAGGTTTTGTGAATCCGGCCCCTTATCTCTCATAATATGCAGCAAATTGGCAAATATGGCACAGTTATTACCAGTTTCAACTCAGAAGCCTGGCCTGATGTTAAAATGTGATAGTTTATACTTAGAAAATGTTCTTTTGATAAAATAATGTTATTCCTTATTATCCAATGACAGGTCATTAACATTCAAAAATGTGCATTCTGATTGGTCAGCCCAACGAGTGTGCCAGCTGTAAAGCGAACATATACCAATTGAAAAAAAGTCTGGTTGCCTGGACTTTCTTCTATTAATATATACCAAGGCTTTGCAGATTCTTGAGCTAAGAGGTCAAGAGGTAGGTACAGAGGGCAGAAAAAATACAAGGAAAATCAGGTATGTTATACTAAATTAAAGAAACTGACCTAATTTTTTCTGTATTTTTGCCCTCTCTCATATCTCAAAACTATCTGAATTTCATAGTTTCTTAAAAAAAAAATGAAGCAATGGAGATCTTCCCAAATCCACTGCTTGCTTTTCAAAGCACTGATGTACTGTGTAAGCATGGCTCATAAGTCACTTATGGATGTGTAGTGCATCAAGAAAGCTGCAGGATAAAGAAACAATATGGAAGAACACCACAGCAGCATTATCTAAGACATCATTTAAGAAAAGTAAGTATTTTTTTTGTTAAATAATCCATCCATCCATCCATCTATCCTCAACCTCTTTTTCCCATTTTACACATGGGGTCAGGGTGTCACTTCAACAGTGACAATTATATTGAGTGAAGGTTTACAGTGCCGGGTGGCTAGGCCTGCTGTGACATTTTTCTTAAATGACGTCATTGTATAATAGCAATAACCAATCCTAGGTATGATATATTGAAGATTTAAGCATGGTTGCCTTTGTTTAATCATGAGGGCAAACCACACCAACCCTGGGTAAATTTCCAGTACACCACACCCAGTCATTGGTTATTGCTATATTATTTTCCATGGATATTTGCTTAAAATATCTTAACAGTGAGTGCATTACAAACCCGTTTAATGTGGAACAGCAGGAAACAAGGAAATTTTAACATGCAGAAATTAGTAACTGTTCCTTTTCATGAGGTACAGCTGCAAGGCATGAAAGATGATGCAGAGGAGACCAGAGGAGCAAGACCGATTTGCTATCCTAACCTTTGGCAATCACCAAATTCTTAGTAGGAAAGCAAAGATGCATAGGTAACAGCTGTTGAATTGAAAACATAATTTGGGGGAAAACATAAGTAGGATTAGGAATTGAAAGGTCAGTTGCACAGCGCATATTTTTTTCAGTCATAACCATACCTCAGATAATTCACTTACAGTCAATGTTCCAGAAACTGAAGGAACCAGCATGAGAATGATTGGAGTGAGCTGTTGCTAGCAACTTACTGCATGCAGCTGCTACTGAATGAAGGAGCTATCCAGCTGAGTATTAGCAAATGCAGCATCCTGTGTGGTGTTTTCCATCTGGTTGCAGTTGTGCTATCGTGGAGCTTGCATATATATGCAAGTTAGGAGATGAGGGGGCTAAGCCCTCCCCCTTACTGTGTATGCAAAGCAACATTTGCCACATTAAATTGTGTTTTTGATACTTTTTTATTACTGGTCACAAAAGGAAGCTATGCTGTTTTATTTTTGTAATCATTTTCCTTTTCCTTTCTGTGTTTTTTAATGTGTTATATAATCAATATTTCAGGATCAATGAAATTGCTGTTGATGTAATGGAACATCAAATAATAATAATAATAATAACATTGTATGTAACATTGTGTATGTGTGTGTGTGTGTGTGTGTGTGTGTGTGTGTGTGTACATATATCTATGTCTGTCTCTCTAGCTATGTGTATAAAAAGGTGAGTTGAGTCCTTCAGCCCTCATGTGTCTTCTATGTGACTTTTAAAAACAGTCACGGCTTGGGGGCAAATAGAAATTTTGGCTAGTCTCCTCAATGGTCCCCTAGACTGCAAGCCTAGTACTAACCCCTCTCTCTCTGTCTACACACACACACACACACACACACACACACACATACACACATATATATATATATATATATATATATATATATATATATATATATGTGTGTGTGTGTGTGTGTGTGTGTGTGTAATCTATATCTATATCTATCTATACACACACACACACACACACACACACACATTTACATATATATATATATATATATGTGTGTGTGTGTGTGTGTGTGTGTATAATCTATATCTGTATCTATCTATACACACACACACACACACACACACACACACACACACACACACACACACACACACACACACACACACACACACACACACACACATATATATATATATATATATATATATATATATATAACACACACACACACACACACACACACACACACACACACACACACACACACACACGTGTGTCTGTACATGCCACACATCTATTATATATACTAGATTCAATGGTTTAGGATGCTGATGTGCTATAATTAATGACAGCAGCTGTCAGACTAATGTTTGTGACAGTGTATCATCCTGAGTCATTGAGTGCTTCAGTTATTAAACAGAAAGGAGCTAAAGTGATTTCCCTTGTTTGTACACTACCATTTATTTTTTTATGTTGACATGCATGAATGCTTACACATGCTTCCTGAACTGATTCATAAAAATATTTGTTATGTACTGATGTGCCTCTGAAGTTAGGATTTCAGTTAATTAGCAGATTCACCTTTCACGCTATTCAGGTAGGCACAGGTTGCTGGAATACGGATGATGTAACATAAGCACTTTTGTTGATGCCTCTTCAGAACTGTACAATACTGACCTTACCTAAAATTAAAGAGAGAGAAAGGCATGTTTTTAGCTTTGTTTCTACAGGTACAGAGATGACTTGCCAAGCTTCAATACCTATCTCTTCATTATTTAATCACTGCTACTTTAGCTAAGTGTTGTACCTTTTGGCAAGAATAGAGGATGAATCCAAAAATCAGTAAGGTGAAAAACATAAAAATGGAGACCATTGTACTGCTAGTTGGTTAGTATATAACAGGGGTAGGAAATTAAAACAACTAGAACACTACTTTAAATTTAAATATGTTTAAATTTTTTGGGCCCAGATACCTGTCTGAGTTGAACATAAAAAAAGAAGTGAATTTTTACTCCACAAAGCAACTTAATGTCTATCTTTCAGTCTATTCATAGGTTTATAGGTGTGCACTAGGCTAATGGACCTGGAGGCTTTACAAACCTAGTCCATAGGATTACCCTGGCATCATGCCACCCGACCTTAGTTCCCAGTGCCTCTGCCGAGTAAAGCCACTGGAGTGATCCCTGGGGTGAATTTTCTATTTCCCATCCACTCATCAAGATTTCCCTTGAAGAGGACCAGTGAGGTGCTCTGCTTGACATGTATGGGAAGTCTATTCCTTAGCATGGGCAGTTTCTGGGTTATGAACCTGTCCCTCCATTTCTAACAGAGCTGGGTCAGACATGGCTTTGTAAATCAAGCAGGGATTGCCTTTAAGTAGGTGATATGAGACAGAGAATAGTTGGAGTTTTTTTAAGTCTATCCATATAGAACAAATGTTTAAGGCCTAGGATCCTCTTTGTGAGGTACTTTTTTGGCCTCTCCAGTTGTTGCAGGTGTTTAGTGAGGTACATGCCAGATTGTACTGAATGATTGACCTAATGAGGGAAGAATAGAGGGAGACAATGACCTCTTTCTTCCTGGATGCAAAACCCTTAGTAATGAGATGTCCCACATAGAAGCACTTTCTGACCACAGTGGGAATGTGGAGTTCAAAAGAGAGGTTGCTGTCAACCTGTATTCCCAGATCTCTTATATCGCCTTCGGTGTTCGGCGGACTACCATCGATGTGGTAATTCATGGGAACTGAGTTATTCCCAAAGGAGATGACAACACATTTTTTGGCATTGAGCTTAAGGCCATGGTTCTGACACCAGTCGTTGATCTCAGTGAGGCCATCTGTAGGATGTCAACATCACTTGTGGAGTTAATAATAGCTCCCAGCTTGCAATCATCTGCAAACTTTGTCAGCCAGAGTTCCTTCGTGTTAGCCTGGACAACAGAGAAGTAGATACCAAACAGGAGAGGACCCAGAACCGAACCCTGTGGGACTCCACCTGTGACTGGTCAGCAGTCTGACTTGGAGTCAGCTACTTTCACACTGTGGGTTCTTCCTGTGAGCCAGTTTGCAACCCACCTAATGATTTACGGGTTGATGCCTAGCTTAGTGAGTTTTTCTATGATTCCTGAGTGGGGAATAGTATCAAGGCCTTGGCCAAATCAAGGTAGGCTCTATGAATCACCTTGCCTTCATCCAGAGCTCTGATGACTGACTCAAAGAAGTTGACCAAGTTGAGCAGTCATGATCTACCCTTCACAAAACCAAACTATGTGGGATCCAGAGACTGGAGATTTCCTATATCCTTGTTTATTAGGTCCATGATGATGTATTCCATAGCTATGCGTATCAGACTCATCAGGCTAATGGGGTGATAGCTCCCAGGGTCTGTAGTCACTCCTCCTTTATGGAGAGGGATGACTGTAGCAGTGCACCATTCGGTAGGGACAAAGCTTGAGGTGAGGCTGTGATTGAACAGGGCACACAGGTGAAGTGCTAGTTCACTCTGTAGTTCATGTAGAACACAGCCAGGAATATTGTCAGGTCCCATAGAAGCTGTATTCTTGGCCTTGGACAGTGCTGTTTCAACCCGTGCAGCAGTAATACTGGGTGCCTGGCAATCTACTGGTAATGTGACTGGTCCTTTGGGGTGGGATAAAGTTGGCACTGAATCTGTCAGCCAGTATATTGGCAAGATCTGTTAGCTTGGTATAGAAGGTACCATTCTGCAGTAGCTCAGAGCAAATCTGGATATTGCCATGGAGATTCTTTACATAATTATATAAGGTCTTGTGGTTGTCTTTACTATCTGCTGCAATTCTGTTTTCATAGCTAGCTTTAGAAGATTTGATGAGGGATCTCAACTTTTTGTTGAGGCTGATAAGGGAGTTTTTCCAGTCATGGGACTTCACTTTATTCTGCATCAGTTTCCTCCTTCTGTTGTTGAGTTTGTTTATGGCAGGGGATCACCAGATTGGCTTCCTTTTTTTTGGAGGAGAACGTCTTGGTTCTATTAGGTATGTCGAAATCCATGCATTTGTGTATGTGTTCATACAATGCATTGGTGTATGATTCAGCAGTCATGCAACTATTCTCCATTTGCATGGGTGCCATGAAGTTAGCCATCTCTATTTTTAGGAGATCACAGTTACATTTGGAGAAGTTTTTCATGGTGGTTACCTTTGCGGGGGGGGGGGGGTTCTAAGGTGATTAGTTTGTGGTCAGATCTAACTAGGGAGGAGTTGACTATTTGTGCAGAGCAAAAGTTGTCAATGTTAGTAATGACCAGGTCAAGGATGTTGCTACCTCCAGTGGGGGTAAGAACGAGCTGGTCCAGGGCATTGGAATTAATGAATTCCAGGAAACATTGGGTAAGTGTATTGCCCAACATTGGGCAAGTGTATTGGTACATGAGTAGTTTTCCCATTTAATGGATATTTATAGCTTTAGCTAAGCTATCTATCTATCTCTCTCTATTTCTCTGTCTATCTATCTATCTATCTATCTATCTATCTATCTATCTATCTATCTATCTATCTAATCTATATTTTCTGTATGTGTTTATGTATATATATATATATATTAAGCCATGTAGTTGTGTATATTTATAGAAATTTAAATGCAATTTGTATGACTTTGAGATTTACTGCTGTAGATTCAATGTAATAATCCATGCTGTTTCTGACTGTCTTGATAATGGCAACTTAAATGCATAAACATATTTTGATACATAACTTAATGTAAGGCATCTCAGGCCTTGTGATAGTTTGAATGTGTGGCTATCAAACTCCAGCTCCTCAAATCTCCACTGCAGGTACAAGGGCATACCAAGGAAATGCAAAATACATTTAAAATGTTTATTCAGAGAGGGTATGATAGGAATGAGGTTATAAATGCCTTAGATAGAGTAGCTATTAAAAGAAATAATGGGAGAGATATAGTTTATAAAGGTCCTTTTAGGGAAGTGGCTAAAGATGAAATGGAGGGTTTCCCCTTTTTTGAATATAATAATTGGAGATTTCGGGATACTAGTGAGCAAAGTAGTGGTAAAAGCAATATCTACTTTGTTACAAATTTTAATGTACTTAGTAGTAGAATCATAAGACTTTTGTATTATTTTTGTCTGATGTTGTTTAAGGATAGTAAGCTGGCCAACATTTTACAAGGAAACCTTTGGTTTCATATAAGAAGGGGCAAAGCCAGTCCCTTTTAGGAAAGGTACTTTTTCATCTGGGAATTGTTCCATCTGTACTCAGGTAGTTAATAATTTTTCTAAAATAAATGGAGTCAGCTGTATCTCAAATCAGAGTTTTCATGTAATACTGGTGGAATTATTTATATTTTAAAGTGCCCATGTGAGAAATTTTATGTGGGGGAAAGTCAAAGAATGCTTATGTTGAGACTTCAGGAGCACATTAGTGATATAAAAAATAGATGTGAAAATCCTTTATCAGTTCATATTAGAAATTATCATTGTAGTGATTTTAAACTTCTTAAGGGTTGTGTTTTAGAAGAAATTAATTTACATGTGGGGGAATCGGTTTCCTTGAAAGTTAAATTATTGTATAAAGAAGTTTTATTTATTTTAAAATATGATACACTGGTCCTGAAAGGGTTAGATACAGACTTTAATCAGAAGTATTTAATTAATTGATTTTTAATTTAATTGCTTTATTGGTTAGAGTATATATTATGTGTTTTTTGGGGTCCACTGTAGAATATCAAAATTCCACAATCTCAACGTTCTAAATACTGACGCTCAGAACCTCGAGATTGTGGAATCTCAAAATTAAAAAAAAAAAACAAAAAACAAACAAGCAAGAACACATCAAAAAACACATCTCCCACACCCCCTGCAAATTAAATATACTAACTCCAAGATTGCACTACAGTGAAGTGAATGGTGATTTTCCTGTTCGGCACTGCATGGCGATCTCCATTTACAGGTATCGAGATGCCACAATCTCGAGGTTCTGAGCATCGGTATTTAGAAAGCCTGGATTGTGAAATTTCGAAATTCTGTAGTGGACCCGTTTTTTTTTTTTTTTTTTATATAACATGTACTCCTGAAGGCTTTTGTCGAGGGGCTATAGGTGAAAAGTTTCTTTTCCTTTGTGGCTGCTGTTTATAATATGCATTGTCTTACATTAACTATTTTAAACTGATAGAATATTTTATGGAATGTATGGTTTATTGGTAAAATTAAATCTTGTGGATAAGCTGTGAATCAACTTGGCCATGCCTTTTTGACCATAGTGAATACTGCTCAGAGGCAATTGTCTGTTAGGAGTCATTTCAGGAATAAACAAAACAAATGTTTTATATCTGGCAAAACTGTGCAATGTGTTTGGCACTTATTTATAACTCTGAAGATGAAAGACAAATGATGTTAAAGGGTAAACTTGTAGTAGACAAAACTTGAATCATTATTTGTTACGTGAGATAAAACAGCAGTATTATGGTTGATGCCATAAAAGCATAATCTCAACAAAATCGAGTGCATCTTAAATGCCACTTGAAATGGAAACACTTTCTGCAGGGCTACAGATCAGGAATCAGAAAGTTAGAACATATTGCAACACCTTTTTAACTGTATAGATGTACTGTGCAGAGTTAAATGTGACTAGTACTTATGAGACTCAATGACATCATATATGAGTGACAAGGATCTTGTTAATAGGGCAAACTATATTTAGCAACTGTTTTTGGCATGTCCAGTGGAACGGCACAGGTGATAACACTGAACATCGTTAAATGTAAATAACGTGTTACCTATTTAACTCAAAATGTCTAACAGTGTCTTCTGTATTAAAGGGAAGGTGGAAAACCTCATATTTTCTTCCTATAACATCATGCATCGAGGTGGACCAGTTTGGTGATACAACTGAGGTGGAACAGTTTGGTGATACAGTTGTTATGACTACAGTGTTGCTTACTCTGTTTATTCAACGTTCATTTAGCTGAACGTTCCACTTATCCAACATGGCAGTTCATCCAAACTGTTTTTAATCTTTGGATGGCAAGGTTGTTATAGCTTTTTCATGAGATATTGGCCAGGATTCATAGGAAAGCACTGGCACATCCTTTTGAAACGCTGCATTACATTGTACCTGATGTAGCTATGACCAGTCAGAAAGGTCGGATCAAGTTGTTACTTTCCTATTGGTAAATGGACTCCTTTGAATATTATTAACTTGTCTGAATTATTATAAGTTGTCTGCATTTCCATGGCCTTGTACTCATTTGCTCAGAGCTGCTATACATTCAGCAATTGCTCAACTATTTGTGACAATTATCACCTGGATAGGCTGGATTTGACTTCAATTACAGCCTTGAAATACCTGGGATAAGTACATTTTGTATTCTTACTGAGTTACTCTAATAGATAACCACTTATTTTGGTACGTATTAGTAATCTGACTTAAGATGTGCTTTGGTTTGTGTTCTAGTGAGAGTGGATTAAGAACATAGCCCTTTCTAGCCTTCTGATTGCTGTAGAACCTCACAGGCTACAATTTTGCTATTGGTTAGTGGGCTTGTTTGAATATTTTTAGATTTTCTACATCATTATGCTACCTGAGTTTGAGTGGCACTTCTCACTTAGTCACCTTTGACATTGCATTGTACAAACACAGGCACTTAGAACCATAACTTTCTCTATATAACTCACTGCACAAATTCCTAGTATACTTAATACGCAGCAGATGTGTGAAGAACCCCTGACATGTTTGAATAGGTATGTTGCTCTTCATATGCAGACTTAGATTGTTCACTTAGACTAGACATCATTCCAAACAGAAAGCACTTAGGTTAACCAACTCCTAACCTCTTAGGTGCTATCATCTCCCTTTAGCCCATATTAATAAGAAACTGGAACCATAGATTTGCACTTGTTAATTGTCTCTGTGGCCATCTTGGTTAAAATCAGCATCTTACGACAATGCAAATTACTACTTAAACAAACTGACAAAGTGTGTAAGATATATAGTTATATCATGTTAATGGAAGGAAAGCTCTTATACATGGCCACTACAAATAACATGCAGGATGTCAGTACCACAGAGCACAACATTAAACCAATCACACACAGCTCACATCTACCACACAGACCTATGTATGTTGAAGCTCTTAAAAGAAACCTACCTAAACCACAAAGGCATACTATATGTAACCTATGAATGAGTATCCTTTGCACCCCTGCAAACATATAACACTGGCAGCACCTACAGTGAAACATACATCCCAGGGTCAAATTGTCTCAAGTCAAAAGCCCATAATGCAAATCTCCACACTATCCAATATCCTAATGACGGTGTCTCCATAGTGAGACACACCACTCACCAGGATATACAAGTACAGGGTCATAGTTAGTTGCCTATCAGATGCCAGGATTCACTACATCACCCAAAAACCCAAGTCCTTGCACCACAAATACACATATGACAAAGCTATTGTGCATGTGGGTGCAAATGGTTTGAGACATACCTCCCTGTAATGTATGAAAAGGAGAAGGTGGTACTCTCAGAATATGTGTTTTTTGCAAGCATGATACTGCAATATGAACAAAAAATAACTGATTTCAACAATTGGCTTAGCTTCTGGTGTCATTATAGGGGAGTACAACATATATCTGCCTGGGAGTAGATGACAAACCATCCTAAATGCTTCTCCAGGGATGGACTGAATCTTCCCCCATTAATGCTTCCATATATTGGCTAAAAGCTTGTCCACTGCTGTAGTGCCTTTTTAGCTTCCAGCATAACTAAACAGCATCTGCACAGCATTAAGGTATTGCATTTCAACACTAGGAGCCTTACCAAAATAAAAAAAAATACTGTCTACAAGTGCTATTTATCCAGGACTACTTACCTCAGAGAATGTTGATATATGAGTGGTCACATTGTCTTGGTTTAAGACCATTGAAAATACTCCATCACACCAAAGCATCAATGCTTATTACCCATACAGACTGAAAGCACTGGACAAAGGTACTAAGTGGAGGTGTCTCTATGTTCTTAAGAAAAAAAAAGACTCAGACGTGCTAGACAAGACAATGAACTGGAAATCTTTCACATCCAGCTTACTATAAACAAAATCCTTTATCTCATCATAGCTAACTTCTGGTTACCACATATGTCCCCCTCAGCCCAGACCTCCAGCCTAAAGCATATGGAGTCCCTATGTATTAAGCCAAACATTCTTCTAGAAGATTTCAATTAGCCCTTCATAAACTGGGACACTTATACATCCTCAAACCTATATGCCCAAAGATTCCTGGACTTTATCAATACAAATTCTTTAAACCAGTTAGTCCATTCCCCAAAAAGTAGTAATAAAATCCTGTTCTTAGTCATTAATAATTTGGATAAGGTCTGATTCCTTTCAGTTTTAACCACCTCCCTTGCCAAATTGGACCACACGTCAGTCACATTCACCATAAAACTGAAGCCTCATCCAACACCTATGTATTCATAGATGATGCAAAGGCTAATCTCAGTAGCTAGGGTGGAGCAAGAGCGGTAACTACCCTGGGCACAAAGTGTTTGGGACATGATCAGACAATCCTGATCTCTAATGCAATATGGCTTTTAAAAGAGTGAAGAGTGGTTTGTTTTTTTAACAGGTTTTTGGTTTCATTTTCAGAAATGTCAGAAAAATGGAAGGTTGCTGTGTATTCAGATGTGACTTTGTGGGTGAAATTAGTATAATCTGACATAGATGGCAGTGTTAAGAAATGAGACAATAATCATTTGCATTGATGGCATCAGGGAAAATTTATAGTTGTCTGAAAAATTGGTGTTTAACTTAGATTTTGTGTTTGTGGCTGGGGAGTAATTAGTGATGTTTTCTGTGATTTCGTATTGTCTGTTTTCTACTAGTTTAATGTCTACAAGTCATTTGGGCTTCTAACACCATGATAGGAATGGATCCCATTCCTTAGTATGGGTATGGTCAGAGTTTATGAAATTAGTATTATTTCAATCTTTGTCGTTAACTATGAGTGCTCTTCTCAGCATCTGCAATATGCCTAGAAATATATATACGTAATGCAGATTAGTATCACAATGGTTGTGTTTAAAGCTTTCCAGGCTCTTGTCTCTTTGTCTCATCACATGTTTAATCTGTTCATTTAGCTATGGGTGTACATGGAAACTGAGTCCTCTATGAGAGATTTCAATGCCTGTGAGGATAGGGAAGAAGAGTTTGAATGCAATTGATGATCAGTAATAGAGAATAGTGCAGACCAATCTATAGTACTAAGAATGGCATTAAGATTGATTGATCCAGTGGTGTTGATGGATAGAGCCATGACTATGTCCCAGTTGACTCAGGTATGATTAGCAGCTCAGGTGACTGAAGAAGCAGCAGAGAGGGATGGGCATGCCCATTCTGTGTGGGACGTGGATTGTCAATGATTCTCACTTAAGAGAGGTGTGGTTCAAATGGGGGAGTTGCTGTTGGGTATAATTGATGAGTGTGGAAGGTGGACAGGAAGTATGGCATATAAAGAACCTCCCCGGAATGGCTGCAAAGGTGATTGATCTCTCAGGACACATTTATGATCCACAACTGGCCCTAGTAATGACACAGTAAGTCAGGGTGAGGATTGAGAAGTAAGCTGGTAGATCTGGCATGGACTTGGGGCACTGGGGCTGGGCTAGTTAAATAATGTAACACTGGAGACAAAAAATTCTAAAAAAAATTAGAATGACATTGCAATTGCTTTGTTTGTTTGCAGAGAATGATGTACTAGCTATAATTTATGGAGGGACTCAGAGCGATTTGGAAGACTGCACATCAATCACTAAAGTGATTTGGAAGGAAAAACTAGTTTAGCACATTTCTTTCTAATGCTAGTAATTAGTAGTTCAAGAGCAGAGTAATTTTTGCTAATGGACTCAGTCTGGTGAGTCAGTTTAATAACTACCCTTGGCTGCACTGCCAAAGAAAATATATGAAGCCATTTCTAGACCTATCGCTTGAAAATTAAGATAATTAAGAATGATGGTGTTTCTTTGGATGCCTTTGGGAACATTTATTTAATAACTAGGTCTGAGGATGAAAGAGATACACTTATTGAAGCTATGATAAAATACAAATGTTTACCAAGAGTTATGAGGCATAGAGCCCAATAATCCACTCTGTCATTCTGTTTGTTGCTAGTGGAAGTGGTTTTAATTTCTAGTGAATTGTTTTGTTTGATATGGAACATGGTTCCTTCACCTCACTTAGGACCTGGTCTCGGATCGGAGATAATAGTGTGAGTTCTTGTGTGGAAAAAATAGAGACAAAAGCTGTCTTTTATCCAGGATTTAGTGATTGCTACCACTTGTGTTTGCCAAATACCTAGCCATGTCTTAAAAGATGACCATTTATTATTTATGTTTATTACAATGCCAGGGCACTTCCATGGCCATTGCTTGTGAAGGCTGCAGGGCCATTAGCCTAGTACACACCTATGAACCTATGAATAATCATTAAAATGTGTTATTGTTATGTCTTTGGTGTGATGGTTTGTAGAAGGGCTGCATTGTGGGATTTGTTGATGTGGACCAGAATTGGTGTGGATATTTCAGATTTACATAGATTTTGTAGGACGTTGTTTTGGTTATGCGTGTATTTTGTAATAATGCAGTTTGTATTTATGAATTGTCTTTTCATAGAATAAGTTAGAATCTTTGTGCATTTTAAGAATTGTGTTCATGTTTACTTGAATTCTGTATGATGCTAGTAGGTATAGTTTCCTTCACCAATTGTGCATGAAGGTAAGTTATTCAATTTGCAGATAAAGCTAAAGAAAAAGATTCCAAAAGTGGCAAGAGAGGGAGCATGAGCTGCAGATAAAACACTGTGCTATAGAAAATGCATGTATTAAGTGTACAAGAAGGAGAACAGCGAGTTAGAGACTGCAAAATAACTTTGCTGGATGAAAGGAAGCAGTGAATAGATATGATGGTTGCTTGATATGGTGTAAAAGAAGGTGGGCTGCTAGCTATTTACTATTTGAGTAAGGTGGGGGAGTAGATGGAGTAGGTGTTAATGTTGATATGATAAATGGGTTAGCCTATGAGCTGGTTAGGATCTGAGTACAAGAAATGTGACTGGACTATAGAGGGAAGAATATGCAGTGAAAGTTTAGTGGCTGCCTTCTGGGTTGAGTGAAAATGAGACTGAGGCAGTAATAAAAAGCAGTCTGCCTATCTATCCGAAACTTAGGCAGTAAGTTAAGAGATGTTGAAATGCAGCCTACCTGCTACATAGGCTGTGAAGGGGGTTAGTAGGAGATGAGTTAAACTGATTTAAATAAGTTCCCTATCTGCCACCTAGGCTTTGAAAGGTGATAGTACAAGGTGGTAAAGCAGATATAGGGTTTAGTAGGCATTGGGCCGGTGTAGAGAATAGCCATCTAGGCTATAAACAGTGTTAGTAAGAGGTAGTTAAGCAAATTATTTATTTATTATGATTTATTTACATTTGTTGACTGGGAAAATCTGACTGGACACATGTCCTTTTTCACCAGAGGCCTGGGAAGAAAAGCTCCGTAATCAAACAACAATTAAAAACAACAATTAATTACAAGTTACAAGAAGTGTACGTAGGTTTTGTTTAACAATAGTAGTAAACGGTTATAGTTCAAAATGAAATTATTTAGTTAAATGGTACAACACTTATATCGTTGGTGCCATAAAGACTAGCAAGTATTTTAATAGCTGAGCTAGCAGCTATAGGGTGAGTTAGACTGGTATACGAAAGTACTGCCACCTAGACTATCAGTGAGACACCCTGACTATGCTGTGATAAATGTTAGTAAAATATGGAAAAGTAAATATGTTAGAGTATTTATTGATTGTGTCACATGCTGCACCTGCTAGAAAGAAGGATGCAGTAAGGCTATGGTAGACAAGCAAAGAATATTGTTTAGTGAAGTAGAAGTAAGACAAATATTGTTTAGTGAAGTAGAAGTAAGACGAATATTGTTTAGTGAAGTAGAAGTAAGACGAATATTGTTTAGTGAAGTAGAAGTAAGACAAATATTGTTTAGTGAAGTAGAAGTAAGACAAATATTGTTTAGTGAAGTAGAAGTAAGACAAATATTGTTCAGTGAAGTAGAAGTAAGACGAATATTGTTTAGTGAAGTAGAAGTAAGACGAATATTGTTTAGTGAAGTAGAAGTAAGACGAATATTGTTTAGTGAAGTAGAAGTAAGACAAATATTGTTTAGTGAAGTAGAAGTAAGACGAATATTGTTTAGTGAAGTAGAAGTAAGACAAATATTGTTTAGTGAAGTAGAAGTAAGACAAATATTGTTTAGTGAAGTAGAAGTAAGACAAATATTGTTTAGTGAAGTAGAAGTAAGACAAATATTGTTCAGTGAAGTAGAAATAAGACAAATATTGTTTAGTAGAAGAGAGAAAGAGTGGGGGGTGAAAGAGAATAGTAGTGACGAGGGAATAATCAGACAGAGATGTTTAATTTAACCGTAAGGTGTGTGATGGAGAACAAATTATGAGATAGTGTGGCTGCTGTTTAGGTGTAGGAGTGGATAGAAGTGCAGGTTGTGAAAGACTGGAGGAGATTTATAGTAGGGAGGACTGAAGAGTGCAGTATTGAGATGAATGACACAATAAAGTGAATTTAAGATTAGATGAGTTTATTTAGGCATAGTTCAATTATGTTAATATATTTTATAACTGAGTGGATACTTTGGTATGGCTTTTTTTGGTTTAGAAAATTAAGATAATTAAGAATGATGGTGTTTCTTTGGATGCCTTTGGGAACATTTATTTAATAACTAGGTCTGAGGATGAAAGAGATACACTTATTGAAGCTATGATAAAATACAAATGTTTACCAAGAGTTATGAGGCATAGAGCCCAATAATCCACTCTGTCATTCTGTTTGTTGCTAGTGGAAGTGGTTTTAATTTCTAGTGAATTGTTTTGTTTGATATGGAACATGGTTCCTTCACCTCACTTAGGACCTGGTCTCGGATCGGAGATAATAGTGTGAGTTCTTGTGTGGAAAAAAATAGAGACAAAAGCTGTCTTTTATCCAGGATTTAGTGATTGCTACCACTTGTGTTTGCCAAATACCTAGCCATGTCTTAAAAGATGACCATTTATTATTTATGTTTATTACAATGCCAGGGCACTTCCATGGCCATTGCTTGTGAAGGCTGCAGGGCCATTAGCCTAGTACACACCTATGAACCTATGAATAATCATTAAAATGTGTTATTGTTATGTCTTTGGTGTGATGGTTTGTAGAAGGGCTGCATTGTGGGATTTGTTGATGTGGACCAGAATTGGTGTGGATATTTCAGATTTACATAGATTTTGTAGGACGTTGTTTTGGTTATGCGTGTATTTTGTAATAATGCAGTTTGTATTTATGAATTGTCTTTTCATAGAATAAGTTAGAATCTTTGTGCATTTTTAAGAATTGTGTTCATGTTTACTTGAATTCTGTATGATGCTAGTAGGTATAGTTTCCCTTCACCAATTGTGCATGAAGGTAAGTTATTCAATTTGCAGATAAAGCTAAAGAAAAAGATTCCAAAAGTGGCAAGAGAGGGAGCATGAGCTGCAGATAAAACACTGTGCTATAGAAAATGCATGTATTAAGTGTACAAGAAGGAGAACAGCGAGTTAGAGACTGCAAAATAACTTTGCTGGATGAAAGGAAGCAGTGAATAGATATGATGGTTGCTTGATATGGTGTAAAAGAAGGTGGGCTGCTAGCTATTTACTATTTGAGTAAGGTGGGGGAGTAGATGGAGTAGGTGTTAATGTTGATATGATAAATGGGTTAGCCTATGAGCTGGTTAGGATCTGAGTACAAGAAATGTGACTGGACTATAGAGGGAAGAATATGCAGTGAAAGTTTAGTGGCTGCCTTCTGGGTTGAGTGAAAATGAGACTGAGGCAGTAATAAAAAGCAGTCTGCCTATCTATCCGAAACTTAGGCAGTAAGTTAAGAGATGTTGAAATGCAGCCTACCTGCTACATAGGCTGTGAAGGGGGTTAGTAGGAGATGAGTTAAACTGATTTAAATAAGTTCCCTATCTGCCACCTAGGCTTTGAAAGGTGATAGTACAAGGTGGTAAAGCAGATATAGGGTTTAGTAGGCATTGGGCCGGTGTAGAGAATAGCCATCTAGGCTATAAACAGTGTTAGTAAGAGGTAGTTAAGCAAATTATTTATTTATTATGATTTATTTACATTTGTTGACTGGGAAAATCTGACTGGACACATGTCCTTTTTCACCAGAGGCCTGGGAAGAAAAGCTCCGTAATCAAACAACAATTAAAAACAACAATTAATTACAAGTTACAAGAAGTGTACGTAGGTTTTGTTTAACAATAGTAGTAAACGGTTATAGTTCAAAATGAAATTATTTAGTTAAATGGTACAACACTTATATCGTTGGTGCCATAAAGACTAGCAAGTATTTTAATAGCTGAGCTAGCAGCTATAGGGTGAGTTAGACTGGTATACGAAAGTACTGCCACCTAGACTATCAGTGAGACACCCTGACTATGCTGTGATAAATGTTAGTAAAATATGGAAAAGTAAATATGTTAGAGTATTTATTGATTGTGTCACATGCTGCACCTGCTAGAAAGAAGGATGCAGTAAGGCTATGGTAGACAAGCAAAGAATATTGTTTAGTGAAGTAGAAGTAAGACAAATATTGTTTAGTGAAGTAGAAGTAAGACGAATATTGTTTAGTGAAGTAGAAGTAAGACGAATATTGTTTAGTGAAGTAGAAGTAAGACAAATATTGTTTAGTGAAGTAGAAGTAAGACAAATATTGTTTAGTGAAGTAGAAGTAAGACAAATATTGTTCAGTGAAGTAGAAGTAAGACGAATATTGTTTAGTGAAGTAGAAGTAAGACGAATATTGTTTAGTGAAGTAGAAGTAAGACGAATATTGTTTAGTGAAGTAGAAGTAAGACAAATATTGTTTAGTGAAGTAGAAGTAAGA
Organism: Protopterus annectens; assembly: GCF_019279795.1. Classification (NCBI taxonomy): domain Eukaryota; kingdom Metazoa; phylum Chordata; order Ceratodontiformes; family Protopteridae; genus Protopterus; species Protopterus annectens. The sequence goes on along the minus strand of NC_056732.1, from coordinate 1,186,235,986 downwards.
CGAATATTGTTTAGTGAAGTAGAAGTAAGACAAATATTGTTTAGTGAAGTAGAAGTAAGACAAATATTGTTTAGTGAAGTAGAAGTAAGACAAATATTGTTTAGTGAAGTAGAAGTAAGACAAATATTGTTCAGTGAAGTAGAAATAAGACAAATATTGTTTAGTAGAAGAGAGAAAGAGTGGGGGGTGAAAGAGAATAGTAGTGACGAGGGAATAATCAGACAGAGATGTTTAATTTAACCGTAAGGTGTGTGATGGAGAACAAATTATGAGATAGTGTGGCTGCTGTTTAGGGTGTAGGAGTGGATAGAAGTGCAGGTTGTGAAAGACTGGAGGAGATTTATAGTAGGGAGGACTGAAGAGTGCAGTATTGAGATGAATGACACAATAAAGTGAATTTAAGATTAGATGAGTTTATTTAGGGCATAGTTCAATTATGTTAATATATTTTATAACTGAGTGGATACTTTGGTATGGCTAGGCTATGTTTCAGAAAATGCACTGTGAATTTATAGCTTATTTTTGGGCAGGATTCTGGTAGGAGGTGGAACATACCTGCTTATAGATTTGATGTTGTTATTGGCTATTTGTTTTTTTTGTAATCTTTTGGTTAATATTGGTCATGGGTTGTGGTAGGAGAAGCTTATCTGCTACAAATTTATTAATATGGGGATGGGTGAAAATGAAGGTACGGCAGCAAATGTAGCAAATCTGTGAATTGTGTGGCTGAGGAAAGTAGGAGTATTTCCCTGTGGGGAGGCTCTAGAGACAGCGGCATGTCCGATAAAAAAAAAGAGATGAGATATGAAAAGTTTAACAGCAATAATAACTGTATAGACAGGATATCAGAATGGCCAATTGTCATCATGTTCCTGGTCTGCAAAGAAAATAGGAAATACTGGCTTCCATTAAGGTAATGTTTTCTGACATTAGCAATTCAATGTCTTGAACATCATGGGTGATTAAAGTATTCAGATTAGGCTACTATGCAAATAATATAATGTACACTTTCATTTCAGATGCTTTATGTATTTATATTTGTTAACTGGGAATGTCCTGTTAGGAGGTTCCATTTCCAGTGGAGTCCATGGGGAGTCAGTTCCAAACCATACAGAAAGAAGATAAATAACTATAATTTAAATATACAGGTTCAAATATCAAACATGAAAAATAAATGAGAATTGTGATATTCATTGTCTAACTTGTGTAGATAAAGATAATCGTATGATGACAGGAAAAATCAGACAGTTGAATTATTCAGTTTTTATCCTAAATGTAAATTTACATGGTGGCATGGAGAGGGTAAACAGACATAAATATAGTCACTGTAGACAAAAGTATTGTCATAATCAATAGCCAATGATGCAATGCATTTAAGTACACAGAACACACTCTTGGTTTCCATCAACTAAGCATGACATTCTTGTAACATGCATTTAAGATCGTCAGTGCATCCTGCTTTCAGAAAAATTACATATTGGAAGCCGATCTCTTCTGAGTTTATGTACTAAAATATTGCTGGAACCTAAAAGGTAATTGTCAGTTTTTAACAACATTCACAACAGATATGATTCTGTGGGGAGCTACTCTAGGACTTCTGATGGGAAATGATTGTGAATTGCTCAGTAAAACTTTTAAATAGACTACTTTCTGTGTGCGAAAATGCTTCCTGGAATAATTCCTGAGGCACTGCTTTTTCTGTGTACTGCTTGCATGCATACCTGAATATCTTCACTTCTAAAAGATGTTGCACTCCTTGAGCTGAGGTAATCTAATTTTGCCATGATTTTGATTATCCTAGTCTTCAATCGCTTGCATTGTTTCTATTCTGACAACAACCTGCAGAAGTCAGACTCCAGAACTGTGTGTTTTATTTCATTTATGGTTTTACCAAATCCCAGTAAAAGAAGAGAACAGTTTCCACTTCTTTAACTGGACAATGCATTTAACTGTGTATTTTATTTCAGTTATGGGTTCACCCAGTCCCTGTAAAGGGAATGAATAGCTTCCATTTCTTTAAGCAGGCAATGCATGTAATTATGTATGTAGTGTCCCCATAAGATTACTTATTATCTATATGTATTAAGTTAATCATCCTGGCATTAAAACAGAGCTGTCATAAACTCAACAATTCTGATAGTGTTTTGAAAGCCTCTATTCAACCTATGCACCTTGGATTCTGTATCGATTTTATTGCATATTTATATCACCAACAAAGAGGTGTATTTTTCTCTCTGCCCACTTCATCAAAATAAATGGAGAGGAACCTATAACTGACCTCTGCAATATGTGACTTGTCCTTCTTTGATATTTTCTGTTTGTCTGTATTTGGACTGCTATGACAGGGTGCCTAGAGAGGAGTTGTGATATTGTATGAGGAAGTCGGGAGTGTCAGAGAAGTATGTAAGAGTGTTACAGGATATGTACGAGGGTAGTGTGACAGCGGTGAGGTCTGCGGTGGGAGTGACAGAAGCATTTAAGGTGGAGGTGGGATTACATCAAGGATCAGCTCTGAGCCCTTTCTTATTTGCAATGGTGATGGACAGGTTGAAAGACGAGATCAGACAGGAGTCCCCGTGGACTATGATGTTTGCAGATGACATTGTGATCTGTAGTGAGAGTAGGAAACAAGTGAAGGAGACCCAGGAGAGATGGATATATGCTCTAGAGGGAACAGGAATGAAGGTCAGCAGGATTAAGACAGAATATATGTGTGTGAATGAGAGGGAGGATAGAGGAATGGTGAGGATGCAAGGAGTAGTGGTGGTGAAGGTAGATGAGTTTAAATACTTGGGATCAATAGTTCAGATTAATGGTGAGTGTGGAAGAGAGGTGAAGAAGAGAGTACAGGCAGGATGGAGTGGGTGGAAAAGAGTGTCAGGAGTGATTTGTGACAGACGAGTACCTGTAAGAGTGAAAGGGAAGGTCTGCAAGAGGGTAGTGAGCCCAGCTATGTTATATGGATTGGAGACAGTGGCATTGACAAAAAGGCAGGAGTTAGAGCTGGATTTGGCAGAGTTAAAGATGTTAAGATTTGCACTGGGTGCGACAAGGGTGGACAGGATTAGGAATAAGTATATTAGAGGGTCAGCCCAGGTTGGAAGGTTTGGAGACAAAGCCAGAGAGGCAAGATTACGTTGGCATGGACATGTGCTGAGGAGGGATGCTGAGTATATTGGGAAAAAGATGTTAAGGATGAAGCTACCAGGTAACAGGAAAAGAGGAAGGCCTAAGATAAGGTTTATGGATGTGGTGAGAGAGGACATGCAGGTGGTTGGTGTGACAGAGCAAGATGCTGAGGACAGGAAGAAATTAAAACAGATGATCCACTGTGGTGACCCCTAATGGGAACAGCCAAAAGAAGATGATGATGATGATGCTGTCTGCATTTGGACTCCACTGCCACCTTACTTTGTCAGCTGCTTTTACTCCATGTGAATAACTTTGTGAGTTGTGGGATAGTGTGGCTCAATTTATTTCCATGGCTTTTCTGTTTCTAGTGTACTACACAGTATACAGTGATATGTATGGTCCACAACCAGCAAAGTTTTGTCAATTGCATGGGGTTTTGGCTGCTGTGTAGCAACTATACACATTCTGGACCAAGTATGTGAAGACAGCATAATTTTCTATACATCAAACTATACTGAAGATTCAAAGGGAAAACAGAAAATAAAGTTTATTTACTAAGATTACAAATATGCACTTTAATATGAAATCTACATTAAAGAGAGAGAGAGGATAACACACATAGATATCTCGATAAAGTCATTTTCAGACAAAGCCATGTGTGGCAGTGCAACACTTAAATGCAATTGTTCTGACTATAAATCCAGTGACTCTATATTAAATAAATTATCTTTACTTGTTTGGTATTTTATGAAACAGGTAACTGAACCAAACAGCAAAGGTGCCAATATGTTACTAAAATAAGCATGTTAGGTCAAATGCATAGCTACAGAGAAACTTTGGAAGAAACATTTTTAAGAGAGACTGGCTTGTGAAGCAATGATAATACTCTGATAAGGTTTCAATATGGACATTACTTAACTGTTTAATAAAGCATTTGAAACAACACACCCACAACACTTTACAGAAATATGGAAAATTTACAAAAGAATGCAAAAGATTTTTTTAATAGAAAGACTAACTGCAGAAATCTGATTTAGCAGTGCACAAATCACTCAGAAATAATCTGCAATAGAATAAACATTTGGTTAACATTGAAATAAGGATATTCAACTGTTATGCAAGTACGAAAAACACATATGTATGAAATCTGTCCACTTAAACAAGATTGCACAGTATGAGTAGACCTGTCTTTTCTCCAGGGTGCATTGACTTCAATGCTGATTATATTAAGTAAGGGGGTACAGGAGGTGAATAAACCTGTATTGTAGTTACCGTTCCTCTAGCATTCCCCATAGAGAATGTAATAAAGTTTTCTGCAAATGACACAGCAGCTTTTGCACAGGTGTCAGTTGCAGTGGTGCTCTATACCCATTAATGCATGCTAACAATGAAGATCATCATCATCAGCAGCAACAGCAGAATGACTGCATTTTTAAAAAGAGAAATGTCTTATCTGTGGTCTGCTTGCACACATTTAGAAAGTTTTCAAAGAGAAAAGTAAAGTTTATATGCAGTTCAAAAACTTCATCAAAATGAAAGTCTATAGCTTGCTTATCCTAGAAGTCAGGTGAATGCCATATACAAGAAAGTGAGTTTGGTAAGGACAGAGATCTAATTCAAAAGAATGCATTTGTTTCATAAACTGAATGCTATAGAGATCCCAATGTACTATCATGTATACATTTAAAAATAAAATTAAAATGTGTTCTTTGAAGCAAATTTAGCCTGCAGTATCATTGTGATACAAAATGCAATATGTTAAAAGATAAAACTCTAGTAGTAAAAGTCCTTTATGACATTCTGAAATAAAAGAGATTCTGTTGGGGACATATTTATGTTTCAGCTAAATGGCAATTCTGAATGTCTGAATGTCCATGACTTTTTCTTTATTTTTCATTATTTGGAAACAGAATCAGATACATGAGAGTAAGCAACTGTATACATTTCAAGAAAAGTAGTGTCTGCTGAACATATTAAGCACACTGTACATCCCTAGGAACACTATCAAATACGGACAAGTGAAAATGGAAGGGGACACAGCATGAAAACATGCATCCAGAGTAAATAAAATGTGAAATAGCCACTTGTGGATTTGTTGGGTGAATGGCCAAAAACTAAGCATCATATAGTGGTTTGAATCCTTGGCTAGCAGAAGTGTGAGACCCACAATTTCAAAAAAAAAAAAAACAGCAACAAAGTCCAGTTTCAGACAGAATACAAAGAATGTCAGAATCTGCTGTAATACTGTCAAAGCACTATTGCAGTGGGTAAAGCACCTTAGCATTTGCCAAAATGGGGAACTATGCTCCCTTAATCCCAGCTACTTATAACACCTCCGAAAATGCTGTACTTCAGAGTATGGAAAATGCTGTCGTATACCACCATATATATTCCCCATATTTACCTTACAGTTTTGATAGTTTGAGGATAACAATATCATTAAAATTCAACAGGACTCCCCTCAAAAAAAAAAAAAAACTTCAATGTTTTTTTTAAAACTAACCAGCATGGACCAAAGTACACACACACACACACACACACACACACACACACACACATACACACACACACACACACACACACATACAAAACAGCTTTGTGTGAGGCAGCATGGTTCTGTGTTTGTTTGTGGGGTGGGAGAAGGCAAGAATAAACTGAATCATGGCTTTTGGAAAGTAAAAACTGACTGCTGGAATTCATACAATATCAGAATCCATTTCAATGGCACTAAAGCTACTTGCCAAGACATGAATTACTGGTGCATACAAATAAATTAACTGTACAACTTGTGTGTGAATAGTTCAATGAATATGCTGTATATGCATTCATTAATTAATTAGTTGCCATTTGTTTACCAGGAAAGTCTGACTGGGTCATGCGGTACCCATTTTCAGTTGAGGCCCAGGGAGAAAACCTTCAGATACATATGGTTAACAGAATGAAAAACTAGTTAGACATAATAAAGTCAAAACATTCAAGCAGAAAATTTAAAAACCTACACATTGGCTTGTCAGAATAAAAACTCAAAAGACATAATAAAGTTATGGTGTTCAAGCATAAATTATATGGAAAGCCTGGTAATAGGAAGATGCACCATTATTTACATAATTGATGAATATTATAATGATGATTAATAATCTAGAGGTCATGGAATATGGTAACAGATTATACTGGTGAAGGCATAGGATAGTATGAGTAGAGAAGGGTAGGGTGTGATAGACGGGATAGTAGGAATAGATGTGGAAAAGGTATGAGTGTAACCTCAGGGGACTATTTGTGGAGGAAGGGAGGCTAGGGAAATTTAGTAGTGGGGATAGAGAGAGTAGAGATACAAAAAGGTATAAGAGTACCTCAGCCTGGGTTCATACAGGAGCAAATCCAAGCTTTGTTGGAATATTCGTTTATAGACATTTCAAAGGAGTACAGGATGGTAGCTGTTTTGATAGTTAAAGGAATGGAGCTCCATAGTTTTGCCACAGAGAAGGAGTAAAAACTTAAACCTGGAGTTGTGAAGAGAAGTTTGTCTTCAGATCTGAGATGTTTGGGTTATAAAAGTTGATTAATGGATACGAGCAGGACAAGTTGTGGGTTGTGGATAATTTTGTATACCATAGTAAGTTGCACGCATTGGAAGTAGAGGGGGAGTTCAAGCCATCATAGGGAACGTAGGTCATTACAATGATGAGTTAGAGTGGCTGGGGTCATGGTAAATTTGGCAGTTTTGTTACAGAAGTTATCTATTATTTTCCTTAAGGAGGTCTGTAAGTTAGATAGAACTGGGGACCCATATAACAGAGAGAGCAAGAGGTAGGTTTTGGCCAGGGTAATTTTGGTAGCTGCTGTGAAGAAGTTTTTATTCCTGTATAGCATACCTAGTTGTTGGTGTTTTTTTTTATACTGTTTTATATGTATAGGTCAAACGTGAGATTATCATCAGTTGTGTCATCTAGTAGTTCTGTATGCTGAACAAATTCAATTTAAGTATTGTTGGTTGAAAAGATCTTGAAGTTTTTTTTTGCTGGAGCTATGGGGTTTGTGGGTTATGAGAAGGAGCTGTGTTTTTTTTTTTTGGGGGGGGGGATCAGTAGGAGTTCAGCAATGGAGAGCCATGTCTCTATGGAAGAAAAACCTTATTGTGCTATGTGTTGTTTTAGGAGTTTTAACTTAATTGGGTATTTGTGTTAGTTTTATGTTATAGTGATTAGTACTGAGGACTTCAGGGTGAGAATAGAAGAAGATTGGTATAGAGATCAGTGTTGATGTTATTTTGGGGAAGCTTGTGGTGCAGTGATTGTTTGGTGATGATGAGGTAATAGTTGAGGTATGCTTTTGTAGCAGTGTTGCTGGAGGAGTTGTTTGGGTAGATAGGAGAAGAAGGAAGAAAAATGAGGGGGATGAGTAAAACAGCATGATTGGTGTAAAGTGAGATAGTTTAAATGGAATTAAAGGGATAATTGGGGATGTTGGAAGTGGCGCAGTTATAGGTGGTACAGTATAATTGAAATTATTGTGGGATAGTAGTGTAGAAAAAGGGGGTGCAGTTAGAGTAATATGGGTGAGGTGTGACAGGGGAGTGTTGTGTAGTAGACTGATTGGAGTATAGTTGGAACTGGAGGGAGCTTTTAGGAGGTGGAGCTAAATGAACTATATGTTTATAAAAGAATAGTGGCTGGTTGTCCTAGTATCCTCTCTGGAATGTATAAAATAGAAGAGTATTAAATGCTAGAGCTTAATGATGTAGTCAATATAAGAAAAATGAGAGTTTATTTGGGAAAAGAAAAGGATACAATGTGGAATATATAGTTACTATTAAGGAGGGTGTGATCATAAATGGATATAGTGCAAAGTGGTATGGGATAGAGAAAGTTAGTTGGGAATGGAGATAAACATTTAAAAGAAATAAGGAAGTAAAAATAAAGAAACAGAAGTGCATGTATTGAAGTACTAAGGTGATTAGCGAAGGGCTTTGGAAAAAGTGTCACAAGTGAAATGTGTATGTAGGAAGCATAATATTAGAGTAGGAGGTAGTCGGTGAAGTAAAGCCAAACGTAAGGGGCCTCCTACTCTCAGGTCAATTTATAACTGGACGCAATCACTTTATCGCCAGAACAAAACAATTCGCTAAGAACTGCAAGTAAAAACAGTTTTCTGTCAATTTTCTGAGACTAAATACCTGGCATATGAGGTATGGTCTACTGATCAAGCAAAAAGAGACAGTGGCCAGCTTAGCAAAGGGTTCTATTGTTTCACAGTGCAGGCATGTGTTTAACTGGTTAAAGTTAATATGCAGCAAGGTTCTTCATGATAGATATGCTTACATGAAACAATGGCAAGTCTCAGTAAACTTGTAGTTGTAGGACTTTGTGACAGAGCTCTTGCAATATTGGGGTCAGATGTAGTGACCTCAGGCTATGAAACAATGACAAAAGTCTCATAGGTTCATAGGTTCATAGGTGTTTACTAGGCTAACTATCACAAGGGCCTTTTTAAGCCTAGCCATGCAGCCCTAATCTCTGACAAGTTCTGATACCCTTGATAAGTGTAAGCATGGGCCTATGAGATGAACCATTTTCAAGTTACCTCTGTCCATTAGAGACAAAAGTGCCAAACCAAGGATGAATTTCCGGTTTCCCATCCAATTTTCCAAGTTGCACTTCAATTGGGTTAGGGAAGAACTCTGCTTCACATAGATAGGGAGCCTGATCCACAGACAAGGTAGTCTCTGGGATACATACCTATCTCTCCAGCAGGTCCAATTTATATCACAGGCAAGGTTTAAGTCTTTAGAATGGGTAATTCTGGCACTGTCTGTTTTGTGTATATGCAGGAGGTCCATCAGAATGGGGTCTGATAATGCCCTGTATGTCAGGCATAGATCTCCCCTTAAAAGCCTGTAAGAGACAGAATACAGAGATAGGGCCTTGAGGCAGTCTGCATAGGACATATTAATTATTCCCTGTACTATTTTAGTGAGGAACCTCTGCGGAATTTCCAATTGTTGGATATGCCTGGTCAGGTACATACCAAAGGGGGCATTGTACTCAATGATAGGTCTGATGAATGCCGAATACAGTGGCACAATGACTTCCTTGGACTTAGATGCCATACCGTTGTTTATAAGTTGCACAACATAGAATGATTTCCTCACCACTGTAGACATGTGATAATCAAAGGCTAGATTACTATCTATGTGTGTCCCTAAGTCCCTGACTACTGGGTCATCTCTAAGGGGTGTGTTGTCAATATGATAGTTATCAGGAATGGATGACTTCCCAAAGGATACTATGCATTTCTTGGCATTTAGTTCTAGTCCATAGCTCTGACACCAATTGTTTGTCTGTGTCAGCCCCTCCTGGAAAACATCTGTCAGTGTGAGATTCAATGACAGCTCCTAATGTGCAATGATCTGCAAATTTAGTCAGCCAGAGACTACTGACATTGGCCTTGATTTCTGAGAAGTAAATGCCGAAAAGGAGCGGTCCAAGGATTGATCCCTGAGGGACTTCACTTGTGACTGTCTTTTTTGTAGAAGTGGACTCCCCAGTTCTAACTTCCTGGGTCCTGTCTGTTAGCCAGTTGGCTATTCACTGGGTCGCATACAGGTTTGTATCTAACCTCGAGTTTGTCAACAATACCCGAGTAGGGTATTGTGTCAAATGCCTTGGCCAGGTCAAGGTAGGCAGTGTGAATGACTGTGACCTCATCCATTGCTTTGGTGACCTTCTTGAAGAAGTCCACCAGGTTGATTAGGCATGACCTGCCCTTGATGAAACCAAACTGGGTTGGGTCCAGTGTCTGGAGGTTTACTATATCTCTATTCATCATCTCCATGATAATTCGTTTCATGGCTTTACATATAAGACTAGTGAGACTTATGGGTCTGTAATTCCCAGGATCTGTAGATGGCCCATCTTTGTGCAGAGGGATGTCTCAGTAAACTTGTAGGTATAGGGCTTTGTGACAGAGCTCCTGCAATATCGGGGTCAGATGTAATGACCGTACTCTATGAAACAATGAGAAAAGTCTCATACTTTGCTCTGTGAGGGAAGACAGTGACTGAGTGATTATTTTATTTATTTTTTTATGTAATTATTTATTTATTTCAGTTTGATGACTGGGGAAGCCCACTGGACCAAGAAGAGCCCGTTTTCAGTGGAGGCACAAGGGGGGGTGGGGGAGCCCCATTAACAGACAATGAATAAGAAAACATGCATAAGAGAGAGAATATATATGCTCAGAGAAACAATTTAACAAGTGTTAAGAGATAGCATAATATACAGAGTATCTGTTGTGTCAGAGGATATAACTTCGATTAATCTTTGTAGATTAAATTAAATAAAAAGTTAATCAAAATGTAACAGGTATGAAGAGAATAACATTATATACACAGTAGCTATAGTGACAGTGGACATACATTCTATTAATCTTTGCAGAGTAATTTTTAAACATAATCAGGTACAAAAAAATGTAAACCACAGATCTGATGAAAATGACTGCAGAAAATGCAGTCCAGCAGAATAGGCAGATTGGAAGTGAGGAGGGGCTCATGTATGGGAAGAACAGGGACAAATCCATTGAGATGATAGGTAGGAGTATAGGAGAGATTTGAAGTTGGTGTGGTTAGGGGTGTTTCGAAGGCAGGAGGGGACTGAGTTCCATAACTTGGCTAATGAGTATGATAGAAGAAGGTAGCCAGGGGGCTGGGAGGGTTTGTGTATTTATAGGAGGTTTTTATTTTCAGATCGGAGTGAGCGGTTAGGAATATAGGATGTTAAGGTGTTGGAGAGAACGGGACAGATAGATGGTATAAAAATGAGTTTATGGGCCATGGTGAGTTTAAGTAGGTTTAGGTAGTTAGATAGTTCTAGTCATTGAAGAGATTGGAGGGAGAGACAGTGATGGGAAGAATATTTGGAGTCGGTGGCGAAGTTGCTGATTTTGTTGTAGCAGGATTCTAATTTGGATTGTAGGCCAAGCTAGAGGTTGGTGAGCAATGGGGCACCATATATGAGAGAGGGGAGAAGATAGGTGGAAGCTAAGGTCTTTCTAGTAGACGGAGTGAGATAGGGAGTGTGCCTGTACAGGAGATGCATGTACTTTAGATAAAAAGTGTCATCAGCAGCAAGCTTTGAAACTTAGTAGGCCCAAATTATGCTGGGAAAGATTTGCACGTGGCAGTAGGAAAGGTCTCAATGATTTAGAAATTATAGGCTCATCAATGAATGGATTGTTTGATGAGCAAGATGGCGTTCAGCATGAAAACATCTGCAACCAGAAATTTGGTGTGCGCATGACAGTGGGGTACATGAGCAACACAGTACAAAGACATATAGACACATTCAAGAGTATGCAGTTTGTGTGTGTGCGTGTGTGTGTGTGTGTGTGTGTGTGTGTGTGTGTGTGTGTGTGTGTGTGTGTACTTGTAAAAGTTATAGCCCTCACATGAACTAGGTGTAATTAGAAATATTAATACTTAATGTTACCACTTCTATATTCACTGACTAGATAATAGGTATTTGTGCAAAAACATGAATGTTTTTTTTCTTGATTACAGATTCTTTAACATTCTTTCATATCATCTTAGCAGTAGAAGTATTATGTGTGTGTGTGTTTGTGTGCATGTGTGCGTGTGTGCGTGTGTGTGTGTGTGTGTGTGTGTGTGTGTGTGTGTGTGTGTGTGTGTGTGTGTGTGTGTGTGTGTGTGTGTGTGTGTGTGTGTGTGTGTGTGTGTGTTAGTATGTGTGTGTGTATCTGACATTTTTTTGAATTTGCTAATGAGGGAAGTAAGTGTGCTGCACACTAGTATTTCACTATTCTGAGTACACTGGAATGGACTGTCAAGATCATAAAATCCTGACACTTTTTAATTGAATTGTTTTTATTGTATTTCCTTGGGTAAACACACACATATATATATATATATATATATATATATATATATATATATATATATATATATATATATATATATATATATGTATATATATATACACGTCAGTTGATAATTGTCTGCTAACTTTTGCAGCCACAAATAAATAATGATAGCAAGACATATGTCTGATGTAGCCTCTGCTTATACATACAATAATATTTTGTACCTCCTTTCTTGCAAAGAAATAATTAGAAATGTACATTACCCAGAGTAGCTTAGGTTAGAATGTGTTTAGTACCTTTTGTAAGACTTAACAACTTCCCACTCTCTCAACTCTCCCATCATCTCCATCCACCCTTCTTGAGTTCTACATAGGTTGCTTGTTTTCATCATTTCTCTTCTGCGTTTTGATCCTTACCCCCCCCCCAGTTTGTCCTACTTTCTATTTGTGAGTTTTCCCTTCCCAGCTATTGGTTAGTCTTCCTACTCATCCTTTATTGCTTTCTGCTATTTTATTTGGTGACCATTATAGTTAGACTTGTTTCTGGATGCAGAGATGTCCTTATGTCATATCTTTACCCTACACATTGCCATTCCTTTAGTGCTTTTTCCCCCTCCTTTCCTTAGTTTGATTTCTTTTATTATTTTCATTAGTGTGTTAATATTGCTTATCTTTATGTTCCAGCCTTGCTTGTTGATTTCTCCCTTCCACTTGTTGGCTATATTTACTTTTACATTTCACTGAGGACTAAAATCTACCCACTCATACTTTTTTCTTTACTTTTCTTTCCTGGATCTTATCTAGCCCCAGTAGTGATAGTTCACAGTTGTTTTGTAATTTTCTCCCCCACAACTTTCCCCATTCCTTGACCTCCTTCTCGCACTCCCAGAACATATGAATTATTCTTGCCTTCACTGTACCACATCTACAGCAGTTATTGTGTTAACTCTTTTCTTTTTGTCGAATTCTTGAGGAGGGTAAATACCATCTATGCAGCAGTCTTGTTTGTGTGCCCCATTTCCTTGTTAGCATTTTTGTACTGTTGGTCTACTTTCCATATCTTTTCCTTAGGTTGTTAGCCCTTCCCTTCTACCCTTTCCCATCTCCTTTACCTGGCCAATGTATTTGTGCATAACTCACTTCCATTTTTTTTCCATTTCCTTCTTCTTTCTGAGATTCTTTTCCCCTGTTTTGCAAAGTTTTCTACTATCTTTCTCAAGACTTCTTCTGTTCTGATTCTCTTTCACCACCTCTGTGACATCCTCACTGTGAGACAGTAATCAAGGAACCTCAATCCTCACCACTGTCACTGGAAAGGGATGCTCACTTTAACAAAAATGGATACACCCAGTATTTCCAGGTAAAACTCTCTGTATCAAGCAAAAGTTCCCTTAAGAGCACACATGGAACACATTCAGACTGGGGTCTAGGTTTCTCTCACTGTCTCTCCCCAGGTCCCTATTAAGAATCCCCACTGGCACAGCTGTAGAGTTAAATCCTCAGCCGAGTGCCTAAGCTAAATCTTTCAGAACCCACTCTGTGAAACCAGTGCTTCGTGTTCAGTATTTGGATTGACTTTACCATTTTTTGTTTGTTTGTTTTTAAACATTTCATCTTACCATCCATTCCTGTATGAAAAAGACTCCAAGCTAATGAGATAAATATACAAAACTGTCTACACACACACACACACACACACACACACACACACACACACACACACACACACACACACACACACACACACACACACACAAAAATCAGGCACATATTTACTAGGTATGTCCCCTTCTGCCCAGACTATAAGGTAATTACTCTGCCACCAGACACCCCAATGCCAGCTACTCTAAGGCTCGTGCAAGGGTACCCAATTATACTGAGTGAAACTAATAGTAATACAAATGGTAGTATGGTGGCCTAATAGTTAAGTTGTTTGCCTTACAAACACAAGGTGCAGGGTTTCAGTCTCACAAGGGATAATAGGCTGGGCTTAAAATGTCTCACAAGGGCAGTTAGCTTAGTACTAACCTATGAACCTATGACTAGCAACACGGCATTCAGGAGTGGCCAGAGTTGTCAACAAATATATGTAAGTACTCTCAGAGATTAAAATTTTCTCTAAAAGAGCAGGCACAATGAAAATAAATATATTTAATAAGAAATAATAATAGAACATGAAAATACTAAACATCTATTTACAATAAACATCAGAGATTCAATCACAGGAAATATTAAAAATAACACAGGTGGACAGGTTCACACACTTATAGAAAAACAATACTTAACTAATCTCACTATATTTTCCTGACTGATCTAAAGAACTATTATGCCCTGGTTACATACTAGAGCAAGGCAAGACAAAGTAGGGGAGAAATCCTTCTTTGTCAGGTTACAAAACAGAGTGCCCTGAGACTTCAGTCTCACCTATTATTAAACATTATTAGCTGAAACACCTGTTATTGTTAAGGAGTGATTTGCATATATCCCATGAGGCCTCTGATGCAAGAGGTTTAAGTTATCACACAGTTAGAAGTCTAGCTTTGCTAGAATTTTCTTTTTGTGTTTTTTAACCAGTTGGTTATCTGTGTGACCTATTTACTCTTTGTTTTAGTTTGTTAGTTGGGATGTTTTGTAAACACCCTAATGTTTATGGGGGTCTATATTAGATCACCGAATGCTTAAAAAAGCGAACGGTGATTGATCGAACATATGTAAGCTAAAGCTTAAAATATCAAAGCAACAGAAACCCAAAAATTTTCCTAGGGATAGAATTCGGTTGTCTGTTTCTGTTGCTTCAGTATTTTCAGTCCTGTGGTGGAAAGTTACGGGTCGGGTAAGTGTGCAATTGTGTGGATGTAATTGTTAGGGTGGGTTAGGTGAGTTAGGGTTAGGGTGCCAGTTAGGTATGTGTGCGATTGTGTGGATGTGAGGGTTAGGGCGGGTTAGGTGAGTTAGGGTGAGGGAGCAGGTGAGGTGAGTGTGTGATAGTGATGGACCTTAGGGTTAGGGTTTGGGTTAAGCTAAGTGGATAGTTAGTGGTGTGTGTATACTTTAGTGTAGGGTTAGGTGTCAGATTTTAGGTGTATGTGTGTGGATTGCTGTTTGTTTGGTGTGCTTGTGTTGTGTGTATGTGTTTTGGATCAGCAATTTTTTTCCCTAGGACTGTTCTGACAGTTCGAGATTGCATAATTTCGCTTACATAGGGTTGATTAATCACTGTTCGCTTTTTTAAGTGTTTGGTGATCTAATATAGACCCTGTTTATGGATATCAGCTGTGTATGACAACCCTATGTTGCCAAAGGTCAAACATTCCTCTTATGCTGTGCTGATGATGTAATAAGAAGGCAGAAACATGCATGCCCACAGCTAGAGGGGTTTGGCTTCAATGGCCTGAAATTTTCCATAAATAGATTTAAAAATGAAAGTAAAAGAAAAAGTCATGGAAATTCAGAATTGCTATTTATCTGAAACACCTTAGTGATAGACTACAGAATGACTTCACATACATCTGGTCATCTGACTTCTTGTTAGAAAAATATGTATTAATGTATATGTTTAGTGCTTATTAGAAGCTAAAAGGGTTAACACATTTCATTCTATTTTATGTACAGCTTAATTCTGTATGAAATTACAAGATGCTTTTCAAACAGCAGTATGCTTTCTGAAACTGCAAGATGCTCTCTGACCTAGTATTTGCTAGCACAGCAAAATTCATGTTTATGCCTTTTCGAAATTTACTGAGAAGCAGGTGATTATCTGCTAGGTCAGGAAAATAATGAATAGAACAATACTGTTTTCTATAATGTTACTGAACTTGAACAGTCAGCTCTGTTCATGTTATGAGAACATGCACAGCTGCAGAAAAGACAGATACAGATGAACAAAGACTGCTTGAAGAAATGAACTATAATCTGTACTTGCTTTGTGCTCGAATTAGCCATAGTACCTTGAATGGCAACATTGCATAGTGAGAAGTTTTATCTGACCGGTGGTCATCAAGGCCACGTTGTTTTTCTTAGGAAGTTTTTTTGTAAACTTGATATGCCAGCAGAAAATCATGGACAAACAGCTGCTATGAAATAATACTGAAAGAACTTGGTGATTTATTACGTCAGCTTAGTAGGCAATGCCTTGTAAGAAATGTATAAGAATAGCTTCACTTCCTGATTCTAGTTAGACAAACTCTGTATTAGCATGTTTTTGTCTCCTTGCTGCAAGATTAAAGTGCCTTAACCTGAACCTGCCGTGTGTTGATCTTTTTGAAGTTGTTTTTCCTTTGACAGATTGGTCCTTCGGACCGGAATCTCTCACTTCACCTCAGGTCAGATGGGCCAGGTGGCATGAAACCATACAGGGAAGAGACCACATCGGTTCTTCTGCTCTGAAAGGCCTCCGACTGAATTGTCGTTCAAAAGAGGCCAGACACTTTTCTGATCTGCGACTGGAGGACGAGTTAACGGTTTTCCATCGAACCTGGTGATCAAGCACGGAGGCTCAGGTAAGGTGAAATTTACCTTTTTTCTGTTTTAGATCAGGGACTTGATTTGAATCATCTGTCAGGAGATTTGTTTTATACAAGTCAGGTACAGAAAGATTACAGTCTTGTCATAGATCAGGGAAACAAAATAGTTAAGGCAGTTATTCTAGATAAACTGTGAAAAAGAAAAATCATTGTACCACGTGAAAATAAGAAGGGTTACATAACATTCTAGCAGTCAGAACAATATGGCTAATAAGTGCACAAAAAGTTCCCAAGATCCACCGCTAACTGAAGATGCAAAATATATGCAATTACAGCATGCCGACAATGTTAGGTACTATACAAAATGGGTTAATAAATATGAATTTGATGGCAAATTAGAAAAATCCTTGCTTATTAAACTTGTCAAACAGCTTAAAACTGACACATAAGGTCAGGTAAAAAAGCAACGTCAATTAGGCATTCCTCAGGCACACAGGTGGATTGAGGAAGCAAACCGTAGGGGACAAAAAAGTAATAACTCAAAAGCTATGTTTTTAGATAAAGAAGATAATAATTTGATAATAGCATCAGCCCCTCCGCCCCCTCCATTTCCCGCACCAGAATATGAAGCGAGTGGACAAACTGGTCCACCTCCACTGTACCCGGCTGTCACCGCGAAGCCAAGATCGTATGTCAGAGATCCCATCGAGACTAGGTCTCGAACACATAACTTAAGAGGGGATACTGAGTTATATCAAATGAACAAAAATTCACGAGCTATGAGTGAAGAAGAGATATGTCCACTCATAGAAGTACCAAATCCTTAGGCAGGACAGCCAGGGCAGTACCCGACTCTCTTAGTATATAGACCGTGGACACCGAAAGACATCCAGAAAGCCACAGAGGGAATTCCCCATCCAAAAGTTAATTTTAGAAAATTCTTAGAAGACTTACAGGGCATGAGATTAAGTTATCATTTAAAAGGAGAAGAAGTAGAAAAAGTAGTTAGACAAATCGTAGGTCCAGATTGGCATATGATCAGTGGCAACTGGAATCCCCATGATGCAGAACACAAGCAACTCCCACATAGCAACACAGAAGTGGATAACAGAGTGAAAGGTCTAACAGACCGAATCTCTGAGAAGTGGAAGCCTAGGGCAGACTGGACTTGTATTAATCAATGCATTCAACAGGAAGGTGAAACAGTTGACAGATATTATGCTAGATTATTAGAGTGTTTTAATAACCATTGTGGAATGCAGGTACCTGAAGACCAAACACATGATTCTCCGTATGAGCAGCAGCTAAAGAATGCATTTTTGAAAGGCAGTATTTTTCCAATAAGCAGCTTTATTACAAAACACATGGTACACCACTGTACAAGTATATTACAGTCACTACTTGAATATGCTAGACATGCCAAAAGGCATTTTAATAGTAAAAAGAAAAAGAAAGCCCAAGTATTTTCTGTAGAAGATGGAGCAGAAGTTTATGTAGTACAGTCCGGAAAAAAAGGGCAAGAAAAATGCCCAGGGAAACAAACAATCTGATAAGCGATCAGAGGAGTTTGAAGAGAGAAAGAAAAGGGGTGAATGCTTTAAGTGTGGAAAAAAGGGACATTTAGCAAGGGATTGCAAGCAAAACAAGAAGGTAGCCATGGAAGATAAGGAGGGTGAGGACTGATTATATGATAGTCAAGAATCACTAGAAGGGAGTAACCGAGAAAAGACAAACGCAAATGTGATGGAGTAGAGAATGTGATAGAAGAAATAGAGGAAGTGCAAGAAATTGCAGATGGTGAAGAAAGTGAAATTTTAGACTTAGCATTATTGAGCCTGGAGCTCTATTTAGCAGACACGAAACCGGAAGTTACACTTCTGGTAGAGGGGAGGGAAGTAAAATTCCTGTGTGACTCAGGGGATTCACGGACCCTGATATATCCTTCCAAACTACCAGAAAATTCAGAATCATTTGATTACGTTCTAGTAAAAGCAGCTAATGGACAGCTGTATCTCCCATAACATAGCAATAACTGACCCTGTTTCAGGGATGACCCAGAAAAGCAAAATTGTTGTTTCTGCAAAATGCCCGGTAAATCTTTTGGGCAGAGATCTTATGCAGATATTTGGCATAGCAGTAGTTCCGACTATGCAGGGTATTGAAGCACAGCGACAAATGGATACTTTTGTGGTGCGATCGGAGGGCAAAACATTTTATTGTACAGCCAGGACTTGGTCATGACTGGTCCAGGGGCAGTAACTGAAGAACTGATGAACATAGCCATCAGTAAGTCCCCCTCCCTTGACACTGATAAACAGCATTTGTTGCACTGTACTCTGTATTATTGTAGCACACCAGGACCTGATAAGGAATATGAGCAAGAACTGTTAAAAAAACATGCAAACAGATTAGTATTACGTAATCTGTACTGGGACACAGAAGGGAACAGTGTAGTTAGCTGTTCATTGCCCCAGGAATTCTTTGCACTCTATAAATCTAATTGATTACCACATGTTAGTTTAACTAAGGACAAGAATGTGAAATGGGCAGACCTAGGAGAAAAAGTCACAAAGTGGGAAAAACAGACAGAGCTAGAATTGTCAGAACAGGGAGTACAGAAGCAGAAGTTAAATTGGATAACACAGACACACCCAGCTGTACCCTTGCAGTCTAATGAGGACAGCTGATTAGCACTCTTACTAGAAGAGGAAGAAAATGCCTTACGGAGCATACCAGAAACTCTCTGGTCAACAGGGAAGTCTGATGTAGGACTAATTCGTACAGCAGGACCAGTTACTATCATGCCAAAATCAGCTTTTAGACCATAAAAGAGACAGTATCCCTTAAGGAAAGATACAGAAGTAGGAATCAAACCTATAATAGTAGCTTTACTTAAGGAAGGAGTACTGGTAGAATCTCCCGATTCACCATGTAACACACCCTTATTTCCTGTCAGGAAAGCAAATGGAGAATGGCGTATGGTCCAAGATTTACAAGCTGTAAATGACACAGTAATACCTAGAGCACCTACGGTGCCAGATCCACACACCCTATTGAATGATTTGAAGCCTCAACAGAAGTATTTTTCTGTGGTAGATATTAACAATGCGTTCTTTTCGATACCGATACACCCTGCCAGCCAACATTGGTTTGCATTCACATTTCAGGGGAAAAGGTATACATACACACGACTACCACAGGGGTATTGTGAAAGCCCAACAATATTCGCACAAGAGATGTCAAGCAACTTGGTGGGATTTAGCCCACCAAGATGCAGACAGATTTTACTTTATGTAGACGACATCCTGCTGGCAGCCCCCACCCAGCAAGAAAGCAGAGAAGATGCCATAGCATTACTACAATTTCTAGCCACTCAAGGACATAAAGTAAACAAAAACAAGTTGCAGCTTTGGAGAAAGCAGGTTAAATACCTGGCATATGTAATATCCAAAGAAGGCAGAACATTAGATGAAGATAGGAAAATAGCAATTTTACAAGCACCCAAACCAACTACCAAGAAGGAAATGATGTCCTTCCTTGGTACGACTAATTTCTGTTGGAGTTGGATTCCAAACTATGCCTTGGAATTTGCTCCACTGACCAACTTGATATACAAGAAGCCTATGGCAGCACAAGATTTATTACAATGAACACCAGAAGCAGAATCAGCTTTCTGCAAACTGAAACAATTGATAGCATCCTCATTAGTTTTAGGATTACCAAACTATCATAAACGTTTTTTCCAAACTGCAGATTGTAAGCAAGGTTATATGACATCAGTGATAATACAGCAACATGGGGATAAACAATGCCCCATAACTTACTATTCATCACAGCTGGACCCAGTGGCGTGATCCCTGCCCCACTGTGTACAAGCAGTAGTCGCAGCTGCAATGGCAGTACAGGCTTCGGCCTCAGTAGTGTTGTTCCACCCTCTCACATTGAGAGTGTCTTATGCAGTCACGATTATTTTACTTCAAGAAAAAGTTGCATATCTTTCTCCTGCTAGACATCTTTACTGCATGACTATGCTCTTGAGCCAACTTCATATGACAATAGAACAATGTACAACTTTGAATCCGTCTACCTTGCTCCCGATCTCTGCGGATGGCTCACCACACAGCTGCCTGCAGGAGATTGAGCAAAAGACACTGCCTAGAAAAGATCTAACGGATGTTCCCTTGGATGATGCCGAGGTGACATATTACGTGGATGGCTCATGCAGAAGGGGTTCTACAGGGCAGAACCTGGTGGGGTATGCAGTAGTTTCTGATACTGAGATTTTAGAAGCAAAGTCTTCACCACACAACTTATCTGCACAAGCAGCAGAATTGATTGCCTTGACAAGGGCATGTACCTTGGCAAAGGGTAAATGTGTGAACATTTTTACTGACAGCCAGTACGCTTTTTCTACTGTACATGTTTTTGCGCAACAGTGGAAGAATAGAGGAATGATAACATCTACTGGTAAACCGATTAATCATGCGCAGTTTATTTTAGATTTGTTAGAATCCATTCAGTTACCTCAGAAATTAGCTATTTGTAAATGTGTAGCTCATACCAAGCAACAGGACAGGATTTCAAAGGGTAATGCGAGAGCTGATACAGCTGCAAGGCAGGCAGCTTCAGCTTCAGAAGTATTTCTTTTGAGTGAGGAGTTACAACCTTCTGAGATTTTAGATTTAGAAATGTTGAAAACAATGCAGACACTTACTATGAAAGTAGAAAAACAGAAATGGATAAAACGAGGAGCAATTCTTGAGAAAGGGCTGTGCATCTCCATAGAAGGAAAACCGATTTTGCCATCTAATTTGTTTAGATATGTAGCTTTGTTGAGCCATGGGCAGTGCCATGTCTCAACAGGGGGGATGGTACAGTTAGTGAACCGAATGTTCACAGCATATGGATTTACAAACTACACAAAAAATGTTTGTGCAGCATGCCATGTTTATAACAAGCATCATGCACAAGGGGCATTGAAGCCTAAGCAAGGGAGTTTCCCAACACAACGGTACTCGTTCCATACTATCTGTATGGATTTCATAGAACTGAACAAATGCGAAAATAAGAAGTATTGTCTTCTCATTATAGATATGTTTTCCAAATGGGTGGAAGCTTTTCCGACCAAAAATCCAGATGCAGCTACTGTTGCAAAAGTCCTTGTTAAAGAAATTATTCCTAGATTTGGTATACCGGAAAAGATCTACAGTGACAATGGCACACACTTTGTAAATCAAACTATACAACAGTTGAGCCGATATTTCGGAATTTCCTTAAAGAACCATTGTGCATACCACCCACAATCAGCAGGATTAGAAGAGAGGCATAATGGGGTTTTGAAAAACAAACTTAGGAAATTAATTAGTGAGACACAAAAGAACTGGGTGCACTGCCTGCCTCTGGCACTGTTGAGCATGAGAACTGTTCCAAATGCAAAGGGGTTAACTCCTTTTGAAATACTGTTTGGGAGGGCATATTATATACCTCAGTGGAAACCTCTCGTGTCTGCAGACCAGGAGGCTGACAGTTCACTTGCAGAATATATGAGACGACTTTTAAGTAATAAACAACTTTTGCAGTTAAATTCCGTTTCAGATAAAGAACAAACCAGACCATCGGAAGCAGCAGTAGTCCCAGGCACATGGGTCTGGGTGAAAGTCATCAAGAGGATGAACTGGACATCACCGAAGTGGGAAGGGCCGTACCAAGTGCTACTGTCAACACCCACTGCAGTCAAGATCACAGAGCGAGTGTTCTGGATTCATCTGACACACTGTAAATTGGTTAAAAACTTTGAACTGGACAAAAAAACTTGTTACTGTTACACAAGAACAAAATTACCTGAAACGGAGCAAATAGAAATACAGAACAACCTCAGAAGTATTGCATGATCATTCTGTTAACTATACTGATAACATTAATCTTTTTGCTGTGGCCTTTCCTTTTTCCAGCCACACAAGCTGAACTGAATAAATGAAATGCTTTACTCATAGACTGGCATCCGAACTTTAACACTTACCAAGCAATTAAATATGTGTATGCTGAAACTTTTAATGTTTCGAATTGCTGGATTTGCACAGCTATACCAACAGCATACGGGGGATTGTTAATGACTGCTGTCCCCCTAGGGGTTAATGAGACCTGGGAAAATTTGATTTTTGATACTACAACTGTGAAATCATAAGACAAAATAGCATTGTACCTGCCTGTTACACAAAAGGGAATTGTATGTTTTTACAAAAATGATACTGTTCAGGTGGGTTGGAGCAATTGTAATGTGACTGTTCCTTACAAATGTTATATCAAAGCTAATAATGCAGGTTATATTTGTGATACAAACTATGACTCATATTTTGAATTAATGCACAAAACGGTTGATGAAGTACAACGTAATCCTATTCTTTTTAAACAACTATCTATCATTGATAAGAAAATGTTTCATGCAGGGCAAGTATATATTAATACTAAAGTAGAGAATTGTTATTTTGTGTGTGGGAAAAAGGCATACAAATGGTTACCTGAGAATTGGTCCGGCAGTTGTTTTTTGGGTTACCTGGTTCCGGCCATATGACACACTGCAGTTTTGCCTCAGGGAAGAATTCAAAATGTCAGAGAGGTCACCAAGAAACCTGGAAATCCAATCAAGAGACCTGAGAATCCAATGGGACGAATCGAAACAGGCTGGAGAAATCATAACTCCTTGAAAAACAAAGATAAACTGACACACATGGACTTGAGTGACACTATTATATCGTGGGCAGGTATAGCCCCTGCATATGGCGCAGTGAAATCGATTTGGGAGCTGAGAAAACTGTCCAAACTTCTCAAAGTAATGAGCAATGCAACTTTTTCTGCTCTCGAATTAGTAACTGATGAACTGCCTAATAAAAGAGGAGTGCGGTTCGTATATTCCTGACAACCAGCATGAGATAAACGACCATCTTGAGGTGATTCAGCAAGTGTCAGCCATGACCAAACCATGCCCAAACCCACTGACGGATTTTTTCCAGAATTTGTTTGGGGGGTGAGGTAGCATCCTAATGAACATCCTGATTGCCATTTGTGTGGGATTACTCCTGTTAGGAGTGTGTATTTGTTGTGGTATTCCCTGCATCAAAAGATTGATCAAAGATTTTATAGACATGTCAGTTTCTGAGACTTTGTATCAAAGTACTGAAATTGAAGATCTGTTGAAAAATGAAACACTTTCATAAGTCTAAACTGAATGACTCTCTTAACTGCAACTTCTGAACAGAAAGAGGTTTGGAGAAGAAGCAAACTGTTTATGCTTTTGAAAATAGAATCAAAAGTATTAACGGGGGGAAATGTTAGAAAAATATGTATTAATGTATATGTTTAGTGCTTATTAGAAGCTAAAAGGGTTAACACATTTCATTCTATTTTATGTACAGCTTAATTCTGTATGAAATTACAAGATGCTTTTCAAACAGCAGTATGCTTTTTGAAACTGCAAGATGCTCTCTGACCTAATATTTGCTAGCACAGCAAAATTCATATTTATGCCTTTTGGAAATTTACTGAGAAGCAGGTGATTATCTGCTAGATCAGGAAAATAATGAATAGAACAATACTGTTTTCTATAATGTTACTGAACTTGAACAATCAGCTCTGTTCATGTTATGAGAACATGCACAGCTGCAGAAAAGACAGATACAGATGAACAAAGACTGCTTGAAGAAATGAACTATAATCTGTACTTGCTTTGTGCTCGAATTAGCCATAGTACCTTGAATGGCAACATTGCATAGTGAGAAGTTTTATCTGACCAGTGGTCATTAAGGCCATGTTGTTTTTCTTAGGAAGTTTTTTGTAAACTTGATATGCCAGCAGAAAATCATGGACAAACAGCTGCTATGAAATAATATTGAAAGAAATTGTGATTTATTATGTCAGCTTAGTAGGCAATGCCTTGTAAGAAATGTATAAGAATAGCTTCACTTCCTGATTCTAGTTAGACAAACTCTGTATTAGCACGTTTTTGTCTCCTTGCTGCAAGATTAAAGTGCCTTAACCTGAACCTGCCGTGTGTTGATCTTTTTGAAGTTGTTTTTCCTTTGACACTTCTGCTTCCCATGATTTCCCCCCTTGGCTAGAAGCTGTCAGGATTTATCACATGGGTCAATAATACAGGCACAGAAAGGCTTGCTAAGATCTGCTGCAGCTCCTGGAAGTCAATTTCAACCTCCATTCTTCCAGAGTAGCAATTAGTTCACCCTAATGCCAATACAGGAATCTTCCTAGTACAGACTTTTTGTCTCTGTCTGCATTGAGAACTGTAAGATACAATCTTTATGGCCTAAATTAATTTAATTTCTTTCTATTTTCCAAAGTCATGTGGATTGAGACTAACCTCTTCTCTTTGAGTATCCTCTGTTACAATATATACATTTCAACAGTTACAATAATACATGTACATTTCTTTCTCTATCCAGTAGGACATACTGTTGATACATTTTAACACAAGCATCTTTACAAATACATTTTTCAATGCCAACATCTGTAGAAATCAGTTTGATATGTGAATGACATATTTCTTTACAAAATTCCAGCTAGCTGTGCTGCATATGTCACACATCCACCGCCCTTCTTCTCCTGGCATAGCTGCCAATACCTCATATCATCACAACCTCCACCACCCCACTCTACTCAATTCCATGTTTTATACCAATCCTTTCCTTGTTCCACCTCTATCTTACCTTTTTCATTAGTCTGTAGGGTGTGTGCCAGCTTACTCCATCTTTGCTTTTCATGATTATGTTTACTGCTTCCCAATTTAATTTGCCCCATTCCTCTCTGTCTCATATATGTCATTCTAGTCATAGTATGTTCTCTAAGATCCCTTTTAGTCCTATTTGGCTTAGTGCTAGACAAATCTTCTATCTCAGACTTTTTCCTGTGTGTTTTCTCCTCTTTTTTTTTCTTCCTTTCTCAGTTTTTTCATTTGTTATTCCACTCCTACCTTGCTTTTCTGTTGCTCTTAGCCACATATTTATGGTGTTTTGAAGTCCCCCCTGCTCCCAGCCCCCTTTGTCTGTGCTCATGCTGAGTCTTCCTTTATTGAGCCTGTTTTTCCCCTGTCCATATGAACTTGTCACATTTACTCTGAATACATTTAAGTACTCCTTCTCTCTCTGTCACAGGGACATGTCTTATTCTGAATCCTGTCCTTGGGATTATCATCATTTTCACTAAATTCACCCTGCCTGTTAGGGTAGAGGTCTTTCCCTTACACCTAATCAACATTTTTTCCATTTCTTTTTCTAGTATTTTATAGTTCCTTTCTCTTGTCTTGCTCACTGTTTTCCATACATGAGATCCTAGATATCTGGTTTCTCTGGAATGCCAATCCCTATATTGACCTCCTTTTGTTCAGTATTTGCTCATATTCTTATCCACATTGTTTTCTTTAGGTTATATTCTAGTCCTGCTTCTTGGTTAAATGTCTCGGAGTGCTACATGGTTATATTTGCTGGCCTTTCTATGTTCTCTGTTAGAAGTATACAGCCATCTGTGAATAGGAGGAACTTGGATGCTCCCCTATATATCAAGTTCCTGCAGTGCTTTCCTTATTTCCTATGCTAATACAATATTATTCAGGATAAAGAGACTTAGTGAGAGTGGTTAGTCTAGTCTTGTTCCCCTCTGACTGATATTTTTTGTGGTCACTGTTTACCTTTATTTCAGCTGTATGGCATCCATACTTTGCTTTTATGTATTTCTAGAATGCTTCTCCTATTCGCCAGTACTTTATGGTATTAATCATTAATTCCCAGTTTACCAAGTCATTTTTTTTTATTGTTGAATCATATTGTTTCTGTTTGTCTATTCCCTGTTTCCACCTGCTTCTACATGAAACTGATCACTTCCTACAGTTATCTGCCAGAATTTATGGCTTTTATTAATCTGGTTTGCTCAGGTTCTTTGTATTTTGGAAGGAGTTTCTCCAACATTTTTGTCAGGATTTTTGCTAGTATTTTGTTAGCCATGTTGATTAAGGATATTAGTCTGAAATCTCCTACTTCTATTGTTTCTCATTTTTCTTTTGAGATTAGTACTATTCTAGAATAGATTTAGGGAGTATCCCTTCCTCACTGGCTATTTTGTATACCCTTGTTAATTTTTCTTCTAGTTTGTCTAATTCTACTTTATAGAATTTTACAGAGTATCTGTCTTGTCCTGTGGCTTTGCCCTACTTTCATTCTTTTATGGCTGCCATGACATCTGATCTTGCTGTTGGTCATTTCAGGCTTTCCTTTCTTCCCTCAATAATTACTCACCACTCCATTTCAGGATTCCAAGTCTTGAGACTGGCCTTTCTTCCTTGTAAATTTCCTGAAAGATGTTCCTTATTTCCTCCCTCTTCTCCTCATTCCTTTCCATTATCTTCTTATTTCTTGCTTTTAGATTTGTTATCCTACCCTCTTGCCTTTTTTCCTTTAGCTTCCATGCCAATGCCTTACCTGTTTTATTTTCTCTTGTAGCCACCAGGATTCTATTTTCTACGCTATTTCCTTTTCTAATTTTGTGATTTCTAGACTCTCTATACTGCTTTTAATTGAGTTCTTCATTTATGCTCTGTTTGTTCCCTTCTTACCCATTTTGTCCTGTCTGTATCCTTCTGGGATCTTGCTACGATCTTCTTAAATTCTCTTCCCTGTTTCTCCTCTAATTCCCTGCTTTCTGCATCATCCAACCTCTTACTGTGGCTTTTATTTCATCCAACCAGTGTAGTTTCAAATCCTCTTTGTCAATCTTGTTGTCTTTTATTATTTTTATTCCTACACAGTTTTTCCAGCTGGTCCTCCGTTCTCCATTTTGTGGTGTCACATTTCCATTGCCTCTGCTTGGTTCTTCTTGTCCCTATTGTGACTGTCATAACTACTAGTGCCTGGTCTGAAATTTCCTTGTCCAATATTTCTATTTACTTGATATTTGTCCCTTCCTATGAAGAACTCTTTGAAGAAATTGTTGCTGTTCTTGTTTGTGGTGTATATGCTTCCTATTTTCTAGTTTTACCACTCGATACTTCCCTCCCATATCAGCCAGTGTCCTTCTTCACTTTTCCATGGTTTCTCTTCTTTTTTGGTAGTTATTTCCTGAAATGAATGGCAACTTCTCTATTCCTTCCCTCCAACACATGCTGTGCTACCCTTACTAGGTATTATTAGTGTATAGTCTGTACAGATCTCATAATTTTAGTTTCATCTCCTGTAGCATGGATATATCTGCTCCTCTCATGTGCATTTCCAAACGATTCTGCTTCTTTTGACTGCATTTGTTATTTCCCCTATATTCCATGTCACCATTTTTAATGTCTTTTCTTCCCCTCTCCCCTTCCCACCAGGGCTAAGTGACCTTTCCACATTCCCTGGCACTCTTGGGTACAAGTATTACCTGCACCCACATTTGTGTGTGCTGCTTTTTATCCCTCACTCTCTGATCTGGCTCTATAGTGGTTGACCCTATGCTGTTTTTTAGTGGACTTGTTTCCCCTACTCTCCTATCTCCCCCCCCTTAAAATGTCCCTATTTGTTTCTTTTCTGTGGACCCCATTATCTGTCTGCTACAAATAACAGCTACTTTGCCGTATTCATCTATTTCATTTGTATTTCTTTAAGTAGTCATGCCTTTGGGGCAAAAGAGGTTATCATCTTACATCTCACACAAATATTCATAACTCTGTACACATAATTATTACTGTATTATTTGGCAAAAGGCAAACACTGCAGTAGCTGCTGACAATGCTTTCTAAAACTTAGGTTCTAGATTGTCAAACATTAATAATTTTGTAAAGTCATATAGCAATTTATCATGCATCTGTAACCAGTCATGCAGCCCCTAAGCTGCCAGATTCATTCCTTGTCAATGACTGTTAGTTTACATATGAATGCCATTCAACCAGTCACTTGCTTGTTGATATATCTTTCTACGTGTGCTTATTTTTGGGGTATAGGTAGACAGCATGGACAACATTCAGTGTTTTTTAGGAAGTTCTATGCAAAGGTCTAGTATCTGCATGCTTATTTTAGTCCTTGTGCCATATTTTCTTAAGGAAGAAAAGAAAACAGGAGCAGTTCTAGGAGTAAGCATCATAACCTCTGTGAAGTGCATCAATTTTAGGTTTTAAATTGTTGCTTTCTTCTTTTTTTTGCCCCTTTTGTGGTGTATATTAGGTTGGATTCGGTTTGCATGGAACTGCTCTCTGCTTAAGTGTCTATTGCTATATAGTAGTTAGTTGCATCCCCGAGGAGCAGACAGCTTAATGGCCAGGTTCTGAGTGCTTACTTACCCTTAGTTGGGGATTCTTGACATTAGTTGGTGGACAATACATTCTGCTATGATTAATCGATGTGCTTTTTTTCCAGATTTTTCTGCTTCTAATACCCCTTTTCCCTATCCTACAGGTTTACTGGTGTTGTTTCTGGTGGGATGTCTTCTGATTTGCTGCTGAATTTTTTTATTTATTTCCTCTTCTGTGCAATTTCGTTGCTGTATGTC
Organism: Protopterus annectens; assembly: GCF_019279795.1. Taxonomy (NCBI): domain Eukaryota; kingdom Metazoa; phylum Chordata; order Ceratodontiformes; family Protopteridae; genus Protopterus; species Protopterus annectens. Next base: position 1,186,206,999 of record NC_056732.1, on the reverse strand, counting down.
TGTGCTCCTGCCTTGCTCTGCTATTATCTGCCCCTTCTTCCTTGTTTGTTTAACATTTTCTTCTTTAGCCACTTCCCTTCAAGATGGGGATTGGTCACTTCCACTCTATACTGCTCTTGCAGAACTAACATGCCTTGTGTATCTGGCAGCTGGTATGAGGCAGGAGAAAGTTCTTGTTTGTGTTTTATTTCTGCCTTATTCCTACTTTCTACCATGATCTCATTCTTCCTTGGATATAGGGATGGGAGTGTTTACAGAATGAGAAGCAAAAAATGCTTTTTCTCTCCTTTCTTCCTGCTTCTACCCATCAGATGATGTTCTTGTTCACACTCTGCCACCACCTGGATGGGTCACCAGCAGTAGCAAAGGAGGAGATCAAGATAACATAACATCCAAAAGAACTTTAGTTACATGTGCCTTTTCCCTGGGGTTCCTATCGTGAAATTGAATATTGAAAATGCCGAATACCGGAAGGCTGAACTTGGTAGTTTGAAAGGTGAGAATGTCAAAGCCACGGAAACCTGAATTCTTTCCCAGGAAAAGAATTTGGTTGGCCGTTTCTGCGGCTTTGGCATTTTCGGACCAGGTCAAGGTAAGTGCACGAATGGGTAGTGACGGACTTTAGGGTTAGGGTGCAGGTCGGATAAGTGTGCGATAGTGACGGACTTTAGGGTTAGGGTGCAGGTCAGGTAAGTGTGTGGTAGTGACGGACTTTAGGGTTAGGGTGCGGGTCAGGTAAGTGTGCGATAGTGACGGACTTTAGGGTTAGGGTACAGGTCAGGTAAGTGCGCGGTAGTGATGGACTTTAGGGTTAGGGCTGGGTTGAGGATAGTGCATAGATAGTGATGTATGTTAGGTTTAGTGTAGGTTTTGAAGGTGTTTGGTGTGATTGTGTTATGTGTGCGTTTTTCGGAACAGCAAATTTTTTCCCTGGGAAAAAATTTGCTGTTTTGAAGGTTTGATGTCCGAATTTGATCTTCCAAGTTCGAACTTATGGTGTCAGACATTTTGGAAGTTCGATTTCATGATATAGACCCTTTTCCCTGTAGAGCAAACTGCTGCCATGATACTGTTGTTCTCAGGATTTTTATAAATTGTGTTAAGGTGCTCATCCCTATTGTTGGGTACCCTGCTGTTGTGCTGGGGCAGTGCTTGTCATTCCAATCAGCAGTCTTTTTTTTTTTTTTGAAACAATTTTTATTGAATTTTTATAAACAAAACAAAGAATTCTGTGCATTATAACAAATTGAATAAAACAAAAATATATACAACACAGCTATTTACAATGCCCATAACATACAAATATTTACAATGTATATGTTGCATCTTATCTAATAAATTATTTAGTTTTATCCATGATAATTTCTAATGAGTTACATTTGTTGATCTTAAATCAAGGGCAAACAGTTCTCTTTTACAAACAGTTTTAGCCAGTAAGATAAACTCAGAAAAAGAGAGGATGTTTCTACTTTTCCAGTTTGATGTTATAATTTTCCTTGCGATTGCAAGAAGAGACCAGAGAAGATGCACTTGTGTCTTTGGAATAAGTACTGGTATCGGTGCATTAAATAATATCAAAGAATCTGAGATGTCACATTTGTCAGACAACAAAGCCTTTGAAAAGGACTTAAATTCCTGCCAAAAGGTTGTAACCATTTTACATTCAAGAAACATATGCAACATTTATGAGTACTAGTATGTGAGATCAATGCTAATTTATGAGGGGTAATGTAGCCCCTATGGATAAATTTCCAAGTAGAAATTTTTCAGAAAGGAGATGAGGTTGTGTTGTTAACTGATTTCAATGTCAAGGCTCTATTTGAGTTTGAAAGTTTAGCTTTATTTAATTTTTCAGTATAACTCCATAAAGAATCTTCTGGTATTTGTAAGTCTGCTCTTAGTGTTTTGTAAATCCCAAATAATAGAAATCCTATGTTGTGGTTAGTCATATCCAGTTCACAGAAAAGAGAGATTACTTTTGGATATAATGAAACATCAATCACTTGATTTGATTTGAGCTCATTTAGTAAATGTTCTCTAAAAATCTGGATATTTAACCAGTTATTTTGATTAGAATTATACCTAGCCATAAGACTATTTGTGTCATATATATCCTTGCAACCAATGAATTGGTGCCGATATATTAGACCATTTTCCTTCATCACCATTAATTTCCCTCTATTAAATGAATGTAGACATTTTCTTGTCAATGCTACCAGAAATATTAAGAATAAGAGATGTCTTGTCTTATAGTTACTGTTCCTTATCTTTTTAAAGTTGTTTAATATGTAGCTGATACGATGAGGGTATATTTTGATTCTATTTTCTTTAAAAATTATGTCTTTTACAACCAAAAACATTTTATTATTATCTGTAAACAAGTCATTATTTATTGTTTCATCAAGGTTAGAAAGCAATATAGTTTCATGCAATTTCTTCCAGTTTGATGTATATTTATTACTTAACCACTGACTCATTATATTAAGTGTAGCTGCTTCAGCATAAAGTTCTAGATTTGGAAGTGCATGCTTCCCTTATCCCATTCCCTACAATGCCAATCATATCTTATTCTTGGTTTCTGTGGATGACATAAAAATTTAAACAGAAGTGAGTTGAGTTGTTTTATTAATTTTTCTGGAGGTCCAACTATTATAGTCTGAAATAGGAGTAACATTTTTGGTAAAATGCACATTTTTATTAAGAATAATGTTCTTCCATAGAGAAAAACATTTTCCCCACTTGCTTAAATGTTCCATAATCACAGTTGTCAGGTTATTATAATTCAAATGCATAATCCCCAGGATTTACTAATCTTCCGTGTAAGACTAGAGTAGTCTTACACGGAAACGCCAGTCTAAGAGTATGATGGCAGCATGCCATGCATATTGATGAGGGTGCGCTGCCTCAACTCTAAAGCTTACACAGAGCGTGGATGACTGTAAGGGGGGTCGGACTGCTGAGCAGTCCAAAAATCCATGCCCCTGCACTGACAAAACCCAAGAAATGTCTAGGTACATAAGCGAGTCCGCTCACATGTGTACATTGTAACACTACACTCCCCCATATTTTAAACCTTGTACAAATTTAAAAATTAAAATAATTTTTTTGTTTTTGTTTTATTTCCAACATAGCTGCCCGTATTTGCGCATGTTTGCGCGGGATTGCCCATTGCTTAGCTACAGTTAGCAGCTTAGACACCGAAGAGGATAATAAGAAAAAAATATGCAAATTAAGCAAAATAGCAATAGCATAGTGGTTAGAGCCTTCGCACAAAGAGAAGGCATTCCTGGTTTGAGTCCCACTACTGCACATTCCATTTTCTGTTGGAAATCTGTATACAAAAATATTTCCTGACATTTATCATGTATAAGTTTTGTAAAAAGTATTGAAATGTTATATGTAGTAGTGAATGAATTATATATATATGAAGGTGAAATGGTTAAGCATTCTGAGGCATGAGTAACTTATTGTAAGCAATATAAAGCACTGCTAAGCACATTTTAGCAGTATTTAGCATATTTAAAACCAATTGCTTGTAGCTGGGCACCACGTTAACAAGCGCAATGCATTTGCTCATAGCTGTGCACCGCGCTAACCAGTGCAACATCGGGCAACGTCGAGCAACATTGGGCAATGTCGGGCACCATCCGGCAAAGTTGAGCAAAGTTGGGTAAACATGGCCACGCCTCCTTTACTGTACCTTAACCATTCAGGTCTGGCAAGTAAGAAAATAAAAAGCAGTGACAGGGCTCAAACTCAGAATACTGTGCACTATAGTCACAGTACATAACCACTAAGCCATGACAGCATTTCATAATCATGCACTTTCAACAGCCACATATCTGTCAAAGGAATATTAAACATTGCCAACATCAGCTAAGCAGGTGTGCCTACAGCTGAGTTTTTTCAGAACTGGCCAATCACAAATATGTGCGGGAAATGTGGCATATTTAAGCTCCACAGGCAAGAATACTTGCCATAACTGGTTGTAGCTCCCTTCTGCAGTCAGCATGGCTGGTGTTGGAGAAGGCACTTGATTTCAAGTGCAACACTGGGGCATTGAGGAGACCAAAGTAATGGTTTGGCTCCTTGTCCACAATCATGAGGAAAGACTCCTGTGGGTACCAGTACCAGGGCACCCAATATAAAATGGAGGCCTGGAACAGTCTTGCTCATGATCTCACCAGTGCCACCGGCATTCCTCGGACTGATGAGCAGGTCAGGCACCATTATTCTGATCTGAAGCGACGTAAGGAGGATCAACTGGACCAGTGGATCCAGGAGTCCGGTGCAATGCCTAATGCCCCAGTACTGAGTAAGGAGCCATTGTATTAAGTAGTTAAGAATTGCTATGCTTGTCTATACTATGGATAGGTATATCTCAATATCACTGCATTTACATCACAGCTGCAGGTGTCTGGGCTATGAATCAGCAAGCCCATGAAGATAGGTTGCAAAGGCTGTGTCATCAGGCAGGTTAGTAATTATTCTGCATGTACTGTTATATAAAATAAATGAGAGAGCCTTCAAAAAGTGTTTTAACCCAATAAATAAAAGTGTAATAATCCTTTAATAAATGTATGATTCCTGGGGTGCATCTGTGTCATTTTCTTTGATATGTTGTTGTACTGTTGCATTTTACAAATAGTACTGTTGTAGTAAGCAGTGTTAACCCACCCTTGGGTAGGCACATATAACGTGGATGAAGGGAGTGCCAGTAGCTTTTATGCATATTTACAGCCCTCAACTGTTGGTTCATGCCTTGCATGTACAGTTTAATCTGGCACATGAGTAGCTTGGTATTGTGTTCCCTAGAAATGTCAGTGTGCTGCCAGAAATGTAGGGAGCTGTTAACATATAACTGATGCTTTCACCTGAAAATATCCAGATAATTATATGAAAGTTGAGCTGTCAGTGTGCCATCTTAGCAGTAGTGTGTGTGAGTAACTCTCAAAATATGTCACAGTAACATCTGCATCTTGGACAGTTTGTATGTAAGATACAGCTCATGTATATAATGATCTAGCAAAATCCAGTTGCACAATATAAGGACATTGGGTAGTTTATTAATACATGTAAGGGACATACAACTGCAGTTAATAGGAATGTAGTGAAAACTAGAAGGATATATAACTTTTTACTTGAGCTATCCTTTTCTACCCTACTGTATGTGTATAAAAATACAATTCCACACCTCAATCGGTATGTCTAATCTCAAAACATTTGTTGGGACATAAGTCCTATTGGTTTATAAATATTTGCATTTATTTCTATGCATGTGCCCTGTTAAAATACCACAATATTGGTGGCCTGTTGCCATCAATTCAACCTGCATGCTGTTGTAATGTCCACTATTGTTCTATATATGCATATGCTATGCTTGCTTTTCAACTGTTGGAAATCTGGTGTGTTGGGTTAATGGGAATACTTCTGCATACTGTTATAACTAATTGGGAATGCTGTTGACTGTTACTAACCCATATCTTTATTAAACCCTCCAAAACATAGTTCGTATGGGAAGGCCGGTCCCAGCGGACCCACCTGTCCCACCTCAGCTGGCCATAGCACCTGACACCAGCAGATCTGGTGCCCAGCCTGGGACTTCCTCCTCCATTGGCCCTGTGTTACCTTCGGGTTGAAGCACTGCAAGGGATGGGGCTTGCCCCCCTGTGCAAGCGTTTTTGGAGGAGGGCCATCTATCACCCTTTGAATGGTCCGAGCTGTGGTGCGTAGAGAGATTGAATGTTCTGTTTCAGAATGTCTATGCCAGCTTGATGCATGAGTGGCACAAGTCCTGGGTCATCCTGCACCTCCTACACAGCCCCCAGCACAACCACCCTCTGGGCAGTGAAGGTGCAGTGGTGACTGCCCATGGGTGGGAACCTCAGTCCCACTGTTTCCATCTGTGGGCTCATTGGCTTGCGATTTCCAAACATCCTTCCCCGTCAAAGGTGTTCACCCACCACATGTGTCATATACCGCCCCTGTATGTGTCTTGTTTGTCTTGTCTGTTTACCTCCCCAACCTACCTCCCCAAATATACCTACATCCCCTACCTCCCATTCCACTCTCACTTCAAAAAAAAAGGGCAATCTACTCCCAAAAAAAATTACGCCCCATACATAGCTTCCCATTTTGCACACATGCCCACTATACACATAAAATGTAATTTAATTGGCATTACAACATACTTTGTTGTCCTCACCCTTCTGTCAGGGGTTGAAGGTTTCATATCTACCTCCAAATGTATTCCATATGCACAGCTGCTGCTGTTAAAGAAATGGGCAGCTATGGACCTTCCCTACACCCGTCCTGCACATCCCGAGCTACTTTCCATACTGCCTTTCCCTCTTTGTGCCCCTTTTTCACCACTTTCCTATCTCCCCATTTTTCTTTTCTTTCAAAGAAATGCGAGCGGGGGATAGCGGGAGTAAGCACTATTAAGCAGTAACTAGCGGGTTTGCGCACGTGTGCACTTGTTTGCGCTTAGCTAAGCTTTGTTAAGCATTGCGCAAACCCACTTACAACTGCTTAAAAGTGCCTTAGTCACTCAGCATGTGAGGGCCCTTGTTCTGCACAGGAGCAAAATAACACACCTCTGTCACTCTCGAACCCCGGACCTTGTACACACTACACAACATGAAGTGCCACTAAGCCACGGTAGATATACAACAAGTTTGTGCTGAAATACATATATCATGCTTCTGTGGATCTTTACCAACAGTTGTTGAGGGATTACATTACATGACTGTGATAAGAGAAGCAGCCATTCTATCAGGAAATAATGTTACACCATCACTTTACAACCCCACACAGTATCACAGCAGGACAAACACTGGCATATCTGTTTAGGGCAGAGGCCATACCTCCCAACTGTCCCTAATTTTCAGGGATGTCCCTGATTTTGACACAAATTATAGCTCTGTCCCTCTGAATCCCTCCTAAAACTACTGACTTTGGTCAGGAAGGTGGTGAATTACACTTAATGAATAATGACAATAATTAAGAGTTAGACACTTCTTTTACTTCAGAAAAGGTGTATTAATTCATATGCTCTGATTCTCTCAGTGTTTCAACTTAATGGCACTAACATTTTAAAGGTATCCCTGACTTTTTCTTTACTTTTCCCTGAGTATGTTCAAATATGTACCTGAGTGTTTGTGAGGTCTGGCAGGGGCAGAAACACAGATGCATATCAGCCTTTCTGCTGTTACACACTGTGCAAATAGCTTTGGAAGTAGTTTTGGAAGCATACCCTTATGTAGGAATACAACATTGAAATACAAATGGATGTAGCCATGTACTGGTAGCAACCAACTGTAACAATGCCATTGCTCTATTGCTGAAAAGACCTGTGTGGTGCACAGACAAATAATAAAAGGCTATTCTCTGGCTACCATGTGGATAGGTCCACAGCTGGGAGTTACGCAGACAGACTACTTGCCTTGATAAACTAACATGTACACAGCAACCCTGTAAGCCCAGCAAGATAAAATCCACACAATAATACATACGCTCTCTGTACTTCTGCACCCCTACCCAAATGTAGAATATACCTGTGTGTGCAGGGTCTACCAAGGATGTAGGTAAGCATACTCACAGTACTGACATGTGTCCAGTTTTTCTGAGCAGCTTGTGCTAATGTCAACACTAAAAAAGCACAAACTGTTTAGAATTGAGTAAATGAATATTCACAGTATAGCAGTTCACAAACAATTCTTGCGCCAAAGGAATACATCTCAATAACTAGCTTTGTATGGAAGTTAATTGTAAATGTTGAAAAGAATGTACATCTTTCCATGTATCTTGGGGTAGCATTTTGAGGGGTGAGTACATTTCTACACTGACAAGTGGGTACTGGAAGCAACAACATTAGGTCTGAGTACAGAATGTAAATCTCTGGCTACACCCCTGGCTTCTGATATAAGAACTATACCAACCTTCTGTATTAAACAATGATGTCCACAGCAAACAAGGATGATCTCCATCTTGGAAAGCTGAAAGGGCCACGCCTACCTGAGTTAGCAATTTATAGTACTGGGTTGGTATGACAGTGATTACTGCAATTACTACACAGCAGGCTGCATGCAATTAGCAAGTGGTGGCCACTAATTGGTGCAGAGGCCATCACATACTCATGTGCAAAAACCTACAAAAGCAGGCTGCAATCTCTGCCAACAAACTCAATCACTCTATTGCAGAGACTGACAGAGAGAGAGGCAGAGAAAAGGAAAAAGAAAAAGAAATATTACCAAATCATACAAAGGAAATGTATGTGACACATTTGTATTTACTGGCATGTAGTAGATGTTACTGAAGAATAGTCTACATAATGTGAACCATTCATATGTGGCAGCAGTACTTATTTATGCACAGAAGTTCTGCTTAACTACAGCTGTGGACAATACAGTGTGTACCTGTAGGCAGTGGGACATACCTGTGAAATGTGTAGCTCAGCATTAAATGTCAAAGATCTGATCCATTTTATCTGTGTTCTGTACAGTAGTGTGGCCAATGGCTGTTGGGGGGATTTGAGCTGACATTATATAAACATGGGTGTGACAGAACAACACATGCATGATAGTCATATTAAAGTGTAGCTTAGCACTGGCAACTGCTGTAGCAGTCTAGTATGCTTATCTAGCATTTGTAGTCATATATATACCCCCCCCCAATGTTAGTGTGTGTTCATATGTGACACCTGTTTTTGTTGCAGCAAGGCCCAACAGTTCAGCTGTGAGGTCCAGGGACTTACAACAGTGTGGCCTTGTGTGTGTATGACACACACATACGGAGAAATATATATGTGTCATATATATTCACATCTGTATATGTGCATAGAGCAGGGGACATATTGCAACTGTTTGTAAAGAGTGGAGATATATATGTTGGTGAAGGTTAGTATGCGCATATTTGTATGTAGGTTTTAGCGTGTGACAAAAAAGACAGCATACAGTGCTGGTATATGACATGTGGTGGTTAAACACTGTGGGTGGTTTGTTCAGTTTGCAATGTTGAAGCCAGTGAGGCCTGCTAAAGCTACCTGGGCTGTGAATAACTTCAATGCATTTATCCCAAGATTGTGCGATTTTATTACATTACTGTACACCTCACATCCTTTGTATAACTGATATTCTCACTATGAAAGGTGAAATGTATATGTGCCTACATATATATGTATATGTACACCAATGGAAGTGTATATGTATGTATATATATATATATATATATATATATATATATATATATATATATATATATATATATATGGATCCCCTTTAGATGCCCGAAATCTCACTTCACCGACAAGGAATCCGATGGACCGAAATCACCGACAACACAGATGACCGACAAGGTGAGAACCCGACGGACTCGGTAAGTGTGCGATAGAGTGAGGAATTTAGTGTTAGGGAGCGGACAGGTAAGTGTGCGATAGTGAGGGACTGTAGTTTTAGGGGCGGGTTAAGTGAGTTAGGGTTAGGGTGCGGGTAGGGTAAGTGCGATAGTGGCGGAATATATGTTTAAGGGTGGGTTAAGTGAGTTAGGGTTAGGGTGCAGGTACGGTGTGTGTGCGATAGTGACGGACTGTGGGTTTAGGGGTGGGTTAAGTGAGTTAGGGTTAGGGTGCAGGTAGGGTAAGTGTGCGGTTGTGTCGGACCTTAGGGATAGGGTTTGGGTTACGGTTAGTGCATGTATGGTTGTGTGTATTGTCGGTATTTTGTGTTGTCGGTCTTTTGGTGTCAGTGATTTGTGTTTCGGCGTTGTGGCATTTTGGTAAACTGAAGGGGATCCATATATATATAGATATATATATATATATATATATATATATATGTATATATATATATATATATATATATATATATATATATATATATATATATATATAAGCGCTACAGAATCCTGAAAGCCCAAAATCCTGAAGCCCAAAATCCTGAGACCAAAATCCTGAAAGTTCAAAATCTCGAAAATTCAAAATACTGAAAACTTAAAATCCTGAAAACACACAGGATACAAACACTTACAATATTCCACTACAAGAACATACAGAAACATATTAATCTTCAATTATATGCAGGGGGCAAGCCCCCCTGCACCCCCCACACCCCCTGCTACTTAAATATATCAACTCCGAGATTGCACTTCACCACACTAAGTGCAATCTTGGAGTTGATATATATAAGTAGTGGGTAATGGGCCGCAGCCCCCCACGTGGGGGGTGCAGGGGGCTTGCCCCTCTGCTTATACTTGCAAAACAGTAATATAGTTTGTGTTTTATTTCTTTTTGCATGTACTTGTGCTGGAATAAGTATCCTGTGTGTTTTCAGGATTTTGTGTTTTCAGTATTTTGAGTTTTCGGGATTTTGAACTTTCAGGATTTTGGTCTCAGGATTTTGGGCTTCAGGATTTTGAGCTTTCAGGATTCTGTAGCGCTCCCATATATATATATATATATATATATATATATATATATATATATATATATATATATATATATATATACTCATACACACCTACAACTACTTGTTGCAATATATTCTCTGTACTGTTAACTGACTGTGATGGTCAATATGTTTGTGAATACATCAAATTTATGTATCTGTGGGATAGCTTAGTGGGAAACTGTTTACGTCATGATATTATGAGTCCTTGCTTTGATCCTAGCAAAAGCTGTGTATTCTGTTGCTAGGCAGAAAAAGTGCTATCGCATACAGTGTCATTAAATCCCTTGGTTTTAACTAGGGTGTGTCACTGGAGGCTAAAGCACTACATCTATGATTATTGATTGGTACTGATGTTGAATCCAAATCCTGTGTGTACTGTAGTACTACATAAACCTCTGGACCTGTACAGCAAAGTATGGTGTATGTCCACATTGCTTGCATCCACTGTTTTGTGTGGTCCCTGTATTCATCACAGATTACATTTCTCAAGATTAAGGTTGTGTAAGTACTGACACACAGTACTGTAGAGTACGCACTGAAAGCTTATCTGGGTTGTCATACCTTTGTGTCCTGTAATTATGTCTGATTTGTGTGTGGGTATGTCTGTAACATGTCCTTTGACATATGTGTGGTAAAACATATAACTGCGTATCTAGCAACATTCATTGTGTACTACAGCAGTATGCAACCTATATTCCCAATTGTGCACATATTTTTGACACGGGTTTGCCATTAACAAGTCGTGTGGTATAATAGTAATACATTTACTGGACCTTACAGTCATTGTGATGGATGATGTATTTCTTTACACATCAGCTTGATGTATATCTGCTGTGGCTAGGCGGTGCATCGTGTTGCATACAGTGTGCCAGGTACTCTTGTATAGTCTTATATAGTGATTTTAATTTGTTGCTGTGCAGAACATGCTTCATTAGATTGGGAGTGAGCCAGGCACTTCCAAGCAGTTGTGGTGTGAGCAGTGATAAGTGGCAGTTAAAGTGTTTCACTCTTGGTTAGCTAATAGGTTGCTATATATGGCAGTTCAGTGATATCTGTACTGTATAATGTTAAATGTGCCATATGACTTGCTCATACATATTTTCATATTTATGTCTTCTAGGGATCATGGGACATCGCAGGAACACCAGGTACAATAGTGCTGAAGATGACATAATTAATACCAGTATGATTCAACACTACAGTCTCATGTTCTCACAACCAGCCAGGACTAGCAGGACCATATTGCAATGTGGCAAGATGTTGTCCGCAGGGTAAATGAAGTAGGCCTGCATAACTGGACATAAGAGCAGGTACGCCACCACTGCAGTGATCTTCTCAGACATGTCCATCAGTGTGCTGCTGATGTGTGGAGACAACAGCTTGCAACAGGAGGTGGTGCTAATATCCATCCCCCCTCACTAGAGCGGAGGAGCTGCTCCTGAGCCTGGTGGCACCTGCCCAATAACAACAGCAGCAGACATACACCATGATGGAGGTTGAAGCCACCCAGCAAGCACACATGGAGCATGCAGGTAACATGGCATATCTGTAGACTACTGTTATCTGTATTGGTAGATCATGCATATGTGAGATGTGGAGTGTGTCGTTAAAAGATGTGGAGCCTGTTGTTCTGCAATACTGATAATTTGGAACATAATCTGTAGCCCTGTGAATGTAAACTGTTGTACTGCAAGATTGCAAACACACAGTAGCAATGCCACAGTTGTGGCCACTGACAAACTGTCTCATCTCTATGTAGGTCCCTCTGGGGTGACATCAAGGCAGCAGACAGATGCTGGTGAGTGTGTTCTACATTTAATATTGTAAATAAAAAGTGCATGTCATAGTTAAGGTGTAGGCCATGTACACATGTAACACACCTACCCATAATGCATGCTGTGCATGTTTGGTGTAAGACCACACACATCTCACTAATGTGATTAGCTGCCTTAAACACATGTAATACCCAGACCATCTCAAACAAATGTGGCTAGACTGTAGTGACCATTGGATAGGCACAGTTGATACTCAACATGCACATAACATACACATCTATGTCATACACAGAGCATTTTAACATGCTACACATAAAGGATTCCCAAACCCTCTGTAAAGACACACTCCAGTATCCAAAATCTCATCCACACATTACACATAATATACCTGAGGGGTAGAGGCCTATCATAGGGCATTTAAACACTCTGCAACACACTACACATTCATGCCAGGGAATGCTCCTTATTGGCCTAATTACAAACTCATGTAACAACTGGTTGTGAAATGTTGAATGTAGCCAAGGTAGTACAGTTCTGGTACAGCATGAGTAGTGTTGGTTTGGGAAACATTTGTAGCCTTGAGTAACCACATGATGCTTCATGTTGATGGCCTATGGTACTATACCCCATCCAGTTATTGTAACCACAGTACTACACATAGCTTTCATTGTTATACACCTTGAAATACACCTTAATGTTGCATGTGTGCACACATATGCACCTCTAAACAATATGCATACCAATCACCATTTGCACAACTGTCACATATATGTCTTGTGATGAGTGGCTACGTCATATGACACACATTGGATATGTGTAGTGTTTAAATATGCAGTTGTGTTTTAGCATGCCATGTCATGGATGACACTGGCATGTCCACAATATGATCTACACTCACCATAAGTACTGTACATTGGGTATGTGGCCGAATGGTATTCCATCAATTATCCATGCACCACTGATGATGTTGTGTGAATACTCATCATGCATGTGCTAAAAATGTGTCTACAATTATTTGCTAAAGACACAGAGGCTGTAATTAGCATTAGATACCTATCTGACACACAGATACACATCCAGCCATGGTATGTATACCTGTTTTTTATGGTGCACAGTACATTACAGAATTTTTAATACCTGCACAGCAATGTTGTGTTCATGTATGCATTGTGTTCTAGGGGGTGGCTCATCATCTAATAACAAAACACATGCATCAAAGCCATATATACTGTTAGTAACAAGGACTGTCTACACTTGCACTGCATGCTGTTGAGCAACACATGTCCTGCATGCTGACATGTGTGATATGACTGTACCCCACCATCACCTGCTATTGTGTATGTTCTGAGATTGCTGGTGTTGTGTGTCTGCTTTAGGGAGGAATGTATTTTTGTGTGTGTGCATGTGTGCGTGTGTGCATGTGCGCATGTGCACATGTGTGCATGTGTGCATGTGCGCATGTGTGCATGTGTGCATGTGTGCATGTGCACATGTGCGCATGTGTGCATGTGCGCATGTGGTCTAACATCATGTTCAGGTCTTAAAGTGTGATTCCTGTTTTCCTCTCACAGGTGCCGAGATGGGGCTGTTTCAGTACAGCAGGGAACCGGATGTCACTGAGACAGACAGCGATCATGAGGATAGGTGTGTTGAGGCACAGGCAGGTTTGTCAGGGTCTGTTGTTGGGCCACCAATTGACAGTACACAAGTCTCCACCCCATCCATGCACACAGTCATACTGCCTGTACATCCATCATCACCATTGCCCTTAGCTGAGGGACAGTGTACGGTTGACACTGGCCAGGACAGTGTGATATCTACGGTACATGTATCAGGACACAGCAGCCATAGCCAGATATCTGGAATGGTGCCACATAGGCAGATTCCCAGGCATTCTCATCAGAGCACTGCTGGTCATCATGCCCCTGGCAGACATGCCACACCTCTTTCTACCACACGCATATTCCAGACTGTCATGGAGGCACAGACATGAATGGAGTGGTACACCAGACAGGGACTATGGGCACAGAGGGCTCATAACACCTCTTTAAATGACAGTATCCATGACCTAGCAGGTGCCATATGTAATTACACTGAGGTCATTGTAGATGTTGGGGTGAGACATTGGATGTCCTCCACAATGTTATATCCATGTGTCAGGACATTGCTGGATGGTTGAGATGTCGACGTGGACATATGCTAGCAACATCAGCAGCTGGAGGTTGCAGTGGACATCCAGCAAGTCATAGCTGCTCCCATAGTGCCAGTACCAGCCCCAGCAATGTTGGGGGGGCTGTCCATAGACCATCCTAGAAGACCACGTGCACATGGCTCTGGCCAGTCCCAGGGACCTGGATCCAGTGGACATATGTCAACCTCTTTGGATAGTACACAGTCTGGATTAGCACCTGATACTGTCTGTAGCACCCTTGCCAGGCACAGGTTCCGTATCCATGGCCAGAGACGGTGAGCTGTAATGCCTTCCAGGTACAGTCTGTAGCTGTCTCACAAATCCCTGTATATGGCAGCCACATGGTGGAACTGTGTGCATGCAGACACACACACATAAAACAGAAACCTAGGGAAAACACATACCCGCACACATTACATCAACATTGACCCATAACAGTACTCATGGCCCTCACACACACACTCACACACAAGACGATTGTATGGCTCAGTGTAGGCCTCTGACAAGTCAATAACACACCCTGTGCATATGATGAAACCTGTGTCACCTCCTGTCATCTGTAACACTGATGCAGGCACAGGCTAACATGGTGCTGATGCACAGGGTGACTTTAATAAAGTATTGCAATGGTTGAATGTGTAGCATGTTGTCAGCCGTAAAGTGTAGTGATATCCTTGAAGGTGTAGCTGAGCAGGCATGATGCATTAAAGCTGTAATTAGCAATGTTGTATTGTTTCTACTAGTGTTTATTTCAATTGTGTTTTGTTTGCCCATGTGCCACTTGGCTGATGTGTGTAGTTGTGTCAGCATGTGTTATACAGTGGACAGTAAGTGTGGGGTGTGTGCAGCACAGGTTTGCAGGTGTACATTTGTGAACATGGTGGAGGTGCACTGTCTGCATGTACGTGCATATTGGACACATGGGCAGGGTGACATGTCCTATATTGGTCAGAGTTAACACTCCATGCTTTCTATTGGTGGCCAGTATGCATTGTACTGCAAACATTTTGGAACTTGAGAACACATGTGTGTGTGTATGACATGGGTTGACACTGTGCTGTGGGTAATGCTGTTGTTGCTATCTGTCATTGGTTTGCATTACTAAGGTTAACACTGTCCCAGCTGCATAATCCTTTATTAATGCACACTGTTCATCTACAGGGTTGCATGGACCATGCTATCACAAACACAAGAAAGTCTCACTTATACAGTAAAAGTGCATTAGCCTTATGGACCCCTGCCATAAACTAAATATATAATAGAAGGTGTGAAGTTGTACCAAAAAAGAGTTACATACCAAGAAGGGATAACCTCTCTGGTCAGTATCATTGTGAAAATACAATCCCTCAATAAACATACAAGGCAAGCTTCAAAATACAAAATGGCAAGGATTCCAAAGACAACACTAAAGCTTTCTTCAGTGTTGTTCATAATCTACAGTGGAAATCTCAGATTGGGTCACAGTTAATGTAAATGGTCACAAAATACAATTATCTGACTTACATTACCAATTCCTTGTCAGACAGTTTGAATGCGGATTTCACCACCTTGTCATTACACAAGGGCCACATTTCCAGACCTGAAGAATGTAAAACCTGATGATTCACAGACACTCTAGTTAAAACATATCTTTAACAAAGTACACACCGCAGTGGCAATGGTACTGGACAGTGCCCCTGGCTGTGTCGTACACAAGCTGACATCTGAAGTCACCACTCACTTAAATGCTCTGTCCAGATGCAGCCTCTGTACAGGTTATATACTTGTGGAATGACACACGGTAATTGTGTTCACAGTCCACAAGGGCTGAGCTACAAAGTCTTCTTGTTCTCCTTTCGGATGCTCCCATTAGGGGTCACCACAGTACATCATTTCTTCCTGCCCTCTGCATCTTGCGCTATCACACCATCCACCTGCATGTCCTCTCTTACCACAGCCATAGACCTCATCTTAGGCATTCCTCTGTTCCTTTTACCAGGCAGCTTCATCTTTAGCATCTATTTCACAATATTTTCTGCATCCCTCCTCAGCACATGTACAAACCAACTTAATCCTGCCTATCTGGCATGGTCTACTAACCTTCAAACCTGGCCTGACCCTCTAATATACTTATTCTTAAATCTGTCCACCCTTGTCACACCCTGTGCAAATGTTAACATAAATTGATTAAGGATAAAACTACAACAGGTCCTGGAAACTCTCACCCTATAAGCCAGACCAATGTTATCTGGAAGGCTATGGAGCACAGCATTATGGAACTCAATAACAGAGACATTATGAACCTGCACCATACCCACTTAGGTTCTCTAAAGGCCAGATCATGGCTCCTGCACCTAGTAAACTTCAAGCTAGTCAACAAGGCTATAGGTGAGGGAGGGGAGGTCAACACAGCCAAGATATAGCTCACCAGCAATTCATACCCATCCCACATACTGGTATTATACATAACCTCAACAGACTGACCATAAATGATTGTTAGATGATGGTTTGACAACTGACGCACAGATGTAGGACACACAGTAACATTTGCAGCCTCCATGTACTATTCTATGCCAGTAACAAGTGGTATTCACCTGCACTCAGTCCTGGGACCACTCCTGTTTAGCATATAGCTTTCTTAGGTACAAGAAAACACAGTAGGGATATGTCTGCCCACGTTTGATGACAATGCATACTGTGGGCTATACTTTATTCTCCAGATGACACACACACACACACATCCTCCAAAAGGGTATCATACAGACAGATACCTGGTGTCAAACTCATGCTGTAAAGCTATAAGCCAAAGAAAGCATAGTTATCCACTTTTAGAAAACAAAGTATCCCCAGAGTACCACATAGGTAGTAGACCCCAAAATGTGGAACAGGTAGCAATTTATACATAGAGCCATGTGTTAAGTCATCTCTCCTTTGAAAATCACATTACTAAAGGGTTTTGGAAATCCCTCTCTGGAGCACATAAGCAATTGCATGCAGATCCACAGAGGTTGTTGCACACGTATAATGATTAGTCATCTTTGCCAGACTATGCTTGCTTTGGAACAGGTTTCAAATATACCTCAAGCATAAACCCTCACTCACACTCTTCAATAGAAACTGTGATGAGTGGATGTGAAATGGAAGACATAACCCAGAGATCACTGCAGTGGCTAAGCTTGTCATAAGCATACAGAAGTGACCTAAGGTCTGGAAAGCACCAGCATGCTCTGGCAAAGATAACAGATGCGTGAGAAAGCAGAGTACCCACCTATGAAATACTTGAGGTCACATGTATGTATATGGATTTACCCCACAGCTACTTTACATGTGTAATGCACATACAGTTGTCATTGTGATATGTCATACACTAGAAAAACAAAACCCACTCTACATTGGCCAACAGTGTCACACACCAGCAGTCAGCAAGTGCAAGATTCAATCTTGTTCCTAATTACATCATGATACTACAGCAGTATGCATTTACACGATGTGCTCTACATATTATTGGGATTTCATTTTTCCACAGGTATTGTTGTAGGATGATGACATCATCAGACTTGACAAAGATGAGTATACCACTTTTAAGAGGTGTGAGTAGTCTCCAAAAAGGTTGCTCTTTCCCAGGGAGACACACACAGTTGGCAAGTGGAGGACTCAAACCCCTACCTAACTACATTATGATACTACAACAGTACACATTTACACAATGTGCTATACACATTACTAGAATTTTGCCTTTCCACAGGTATATATTTGTAGGATGATGACATCATGAGATGACAATGATGAGTATACCAATTTTAAGGGGTGTGAGTAGTCTCCAAAAAGGTTGCTCCTTCCCAGGGAGACACACACGCACACACACACACACACACACACACACACACACACACACACACACACACACACACACACACACAGTTGGCAAGTGCGGTGTTCTTAATCCAAACTAAGTACGTCTTTACACTTCAGCAAGCAATATGGAGTTACAGGGCGCAATACAGACATTACTTGCTGACAGTCTGCACAAAGGTTTTTTTCACATTTGCTAACCTCAGCAGGCTTATCATACTAGGTGTATTGTGAGTGTATTGTATGCATAGGCCATGACCATGTCATATATGGGTTGATGCACCACATGCTGGCACACACAGGGTCAAACCTTGAGTAGCATCTTACCTTCACCTACATGATACTGCAATATAATAGAAAGATGATAAACTTCAACAATTGGCTGAGCTTCTGGTGTCATTCAAAGGGGATGCAGTCTCTGTCTGCCTGTGATGACATGATAGACAAGTCTTGTTGCTTTGCTACAGATGGTTTGCACCTGTCGCCTTTATGCTTCTGAATACTGGCCAAGGCTCTTGCTGTCCCCATATTACCTTTTTTAGGCAAGGCTCAAAGGTTCATAGGTTCATAGGTAGGTACTAGGCTATCGGGCCTAGGGCCCATACAAGCCCAGCCAAAAAGGTACCCTGGCTTTTGCCCCCCAAGAAATTTATTTTCCTGTGCCACTGTCGAGCAGAGACACAGAAGTGATCCCCAGGGTGAATTTCCTATTTCCCATCCAATCATCAAGATTTTTCTTGAAGAGTGCTAATGAGGAGCTTGTTTGATATATACAGGTAGTTTATTCTGGAGTATGTGAAGTCTCTGGGACAGGAATCTATCCCTCCAGCATGTTCTGTTTATTGTGGTGACCAGGTTTACGTCCCTAGAGTGTGTAGGTTCATAGGTTTATAGGTAGGTACTAGGCTATCTGCCCAAGGGCATTTATATGCCTAGCCAGAATGTGTTGGCTTTCACCTCCCTTTTAAAATAGTTTCCTGGGCCTCTGTCTAGCAGGGCCACTGAAGTGATCCCAGAGGTAAATTTACAATTTCCCATCCACTCGTCAAGATTCTTCTTAAAGAGAGTCTGTGAGAGGCTCTGCTAACATCAACTAGGATTCTATTCCAGAGCGGGGGAAGTCTCTGGGACAGGAAACTATCCCTCCAGCATACTGTTTATTGCTTTGCTGAGGTTTAATTCACTGGAGCATGTGGCTCTAAGAGATTTGTTTTTCTTGAGGTGGAGCATGTCCATTAATTCTGGGTTGGACATGGCCTTATACATCAGGCACCGATCACCTCTGAGCAGGCAGTAAGCAACCAAGTAGAGCTGCAGTTTCTTTAGTTGAGCTGCATAGTGCATCTCTTTGAGGCCCATGATTCTCTTGGTGAGGTACTTCTGTTGTCTTACCAGCTGTTGCATGTGCCAATTAAGGTACATACCAAATGAGGCATTGTACTCTATTATGGGCCTAATGAGTGATGAGTAGAGGGGCACAATGACCTCTCTTGATCTAGAGGTGAACCCTTTCATGATTAGGGGGGCTACATAGAAGGAATATCTAACTACTTTGGCAATGTGATTATCAAAGTAGAGGTTACTATCTACCTGGGTCCCCAGGTCCCTAATTACATTTTCCGTACCTAGTGGATTACCACCTATGTGGTAATTCATGGGCACTTTGCTTTTCCAAAGGGGATGACTATGCATTTTTTGGCATTCAGCTTGAGGCCATGGTTTTGACACCAGGTATCTGTCTCTGTAAGACCCTTCTGGAGGATGTCTGTGTCAGCCAGAGAGTCAATTATGGCTCCCAGTTTGCAGTCATCTGTGAACTTGGTCAACCATAGTCCTCCCATGCTTGCCTGTACCTCAGAGAAGTATATACTGAATAGGAGGGGTCCCAGGACCGAGACCTGTGGGATGCCACTTGTGACTGGTTTAGAGTCGGACATGGCACCCATAACTCTGACCATGTGTGTTCTATCCGTGAGCCAGTTGACCACCCATCTCGTGACATAGGGGTTAATGTTCAACCTGGTAAGCTTGTCTATGATGCCAGAGTGGGGAATGGTGTTGAAGGCCTAAGTGAAGTCCAGGTAGGCTGTATGGACTACCTTACCTTCATCTATGGCTTTGGTAACTGTTTCAAAGAAGTCAACTAGGTTTAGGAGGCAGGATCTGCCTTTAAACAAGCTGAATTGGGTAGGGTCCAGTGTCTGGAGGTTCCCAATGTCTCGGTTTATGAGTTCCATGATAATTTTCTCCATAGCTTTGCAGACCAGGTTGGTCAGGTATATAGGGTGATAGTTCCCAGGTTCTGTTGTGGCACCACCTTTGTGGAGCGGGATGACTGTTGCTGTACGCCATTCTTTGGGTACATAGCCTGTGGTAAGGCTGAGTCTGAACTGTGAATTTAGGTAAGGGTTTAGTTCCTTTTGGAGCTCATGTAAAACACAGCCTGGGACACCATCCGGTCCCATTGATGCTGTGTTCTTAGCTTTGGAGAGGGATGTTTTACCTGCATGTCCATGATGTCTGGAGCTCTGCATTCTTCTGGGATGGGGATGAAGTTTGCACTAAACTTGTCTGCCAGGATGTTGGCAATGTCAGTTGGTTTAGTGTATTTTTTGCCATTTTTGCAGTAGCTCAAAACATATCTGAGAGCTGCCACCTAAATGTTTGATATAGCTAAAGAAGGCTTTGTGGTTATCTTTAGATTCCTTGGCAATTTTTCTTTAGAAACTGGCCTTGGATGATTTTATGAGCGATCGTAGTTTCTTGCTAATAATGATCAGTGATGCCTTTCCTTTTTGGAATTTTGCTCTATCATGTAGTAGTTTCCTCCTTCTGTTGTATAGCTTATTTATAGCCAAGGACCACCAGACTGGTTTCCTCTTTTTGAGGAGCGAGTCTTGGTTTTACTCGGGATGGCTCAATCCATGCATCCCTGTAGATGCTCATATAATGCACTTGTAAAGGATGCTGCAGATTGGATAGCATTATCCTGTAGCAAGGGGGCTTTGAAACTTTCCACATCAGTCTTGAGAAGTCTGAAGTTTGCTTTTGAAAAGTTTTTCACAGTGGTTTCCTTGACTGGAGGTGGGGTCGGAATGTGGACGTCCAGTGTGATTACTTTATGATCTGAACTTACCAGCAATTGGTTTACCTCTGGTGTGGAACACTGATCCCCATGTTGGTGATGATCAGGTCCAGTATGTTGTCACCTCTAGTGGGTGTGGTGACCAGCTGTTAAAGGGCGTTTGAGTTTTTAAACTCTAGGAAGCATTGGGCAAAGTAGTTATGTTAGGGTAGTTGAAATTTCCTAATATCATGGTGTTTGGTAGGACCTTTATATTTTCAAGTGTTCTCAGGAATGCTGAGTGAGGGTCCTGAGACAAGGTAGGTGATCTGTAGCAGGCTACGATCTGATAAGCAGCTTTGCCCACTGTTAGTTGCACTTGGATGGTCTTTGAGGCCTTGTGCTGTGCCACAAACCAGGAGGTGTGGCTATCCTTTATAAAAATGGATACACCCCCTCCTTTTGTATTTTGGTCTGGGTTTTGGGGCCGAAGCTCGGAGAGATTGGGATTCTTTAAGTGGAGCATGTCCAACAGCTCTGTGTTTGACATAGCTTTGTATGTTAGGCAGAGCTCACCTCTGAGTAGGCGATATGAAACAGAGTAAAGCTGGAGTGTTTTGAGATGGTCTGTGTAGGGCATGTATTTGAGGCCGCTAATCCTCTTTGTGAGGTATTTCTGCGGGCTTTCCAGTTGTTGTAGATGTCTTGTGCGGTATATACCAAAAGGGGCGTTGTACTCTATAATGGATTTAATGAGTGATGAGTAGAGGGGAACAATGACCTTTTTTTTTCTGCATGAGAAACCTTTTGCGATGAGGTGTGCACATAGAAGGATTTCCTGACTACTGTGGTGATGTGATTATCAAAGGAGAGTCTAAGGACCACCTGTGTCCCAAGGTCTCTTATCACACTTTCAGTGTTAAGTATACTACCGCCTATGTTGTAGTTCATGGATACAGAGTTTTTACCAAAGGGGATGACAATGCACTTTTTGGCATTGAGCTTGAGGCCATGGATTTGACACCAGGCATCTGTCTCTGTGAGGCCCTTTTGTAAGATGTCCACATCGTTAGTAGTTTCGATTATGGCTCCTAGTTTGCAGTCATCTGGGAACTTCATTAGCCAAAGGCCTTCTGTGTTAGCCTGTACTTCAGGGAAGTAAATACCAAACAGGACAGGACACAGGACCGAACCCTGTGGTACTCCACTTGTCACTGGTCTGAAGTTGGACTTGGAGTCTGCTACTTTCACAGTGTGGGTTCTGTCAGTGAGCCAGTTGGCAACCCATCTTGTGACATAGGGATTTATACCTAGTTTAGTGAGTTTATTTATAATTCCAGAGTGGGGGATGGTGTCGAAAGCCTTGGCAAGATCTAGATAGGCTGTGTGAACTACCTTACCCTTGTCTGCGGCTTTGGTGACTGCTTCAAAGAAGTCTATCAGGTTTAGGAGACATGATCTACCATTTACAAACCTGAAATGGTTGTGGTGCAGAGTTTGGAGATTACCAATGTCTTTGTTTATAAGTTCCACAATGATACATTCCATAGCCTTGCAGACCAGGCTCATCAGTCTAATGGGGCGCTAGTTCCTGAGGTCCGTGGTGGCTCCCCCCTTGTGTAGTGGGATAACCGTCACTGTGCGCCATTCAGCAGGCACAAAGCCTGAGGTGAGGCTATGATTGAACATGGTACTTAGGTGTGGTGCCCCTTCATTCTGTAGTTGGTGTAGAACGCAGCCTGGGATGTTATCTGGTCCCATGGATGCTGTGTTCCTGGCTTTGGAGAGTGTTTTTTACTTGTGCATCCATGATTACAGCAACTTTGCATTCTTCTGGTATAGAGATGGGGTCTTTCATGGGTGAGAGGGGGGTAAAGTTAGCACTGATCCTATCTGACAGGATGTTGGCAATATCAGTTGGGTCTGTGTATTTAGTGCCATTGTGCTGTAACTCGGAGCAGATCTGAGTATTGCCATTGTGATTCTTGACATAGCTATAGAATGCTTTGTGGTTGTCTTTAGAATCAGTGATGATTTTCTTTTCATAACTAGCTTTGGAGGATTTTATCAGGGATCACAGCTTCTTACTGAGGCTGACCAGGGAGCTCCTCCACTCTTGGGTTTTACCCTCTTTTGCAACAGTTTCTTCCTTCTGTTGTGCAGTTCGTTTATGGCAGAGGACCACCAGATTGGCTTCTTTTTCTTGGAGGATAGTGTCTTGGTTCTGTTTGGGATAGCACGATCCATGCACTCATGTAAGTGCTTATAAAGTGCAATTGTGTAGGATTCAGTAGTTGTAACAGTATTGTCCATATGCGTGAGTGTCCTGAAGTTCACCACTTCTGTCTTAAGAATCATAAAGTTGTCTTTGGAGATATTTTTAACATGGTTTCCTTAATGGGGGGTGGGGGCAGAATGTGGATATGTAGGGTAATTAGCTTATGGTCAGATCGGACCAATGAGACGTTGACTTCAGGTGTGGAACACCGGTCACTCAGGGCAAACCAAGCCCCATAACCAACACAAATAACTACAAAGTGAGCTAAATGCTACTCATTGCCAGAAGTCTCAGCCTCCAGATGCACACACTTGGGGCACTTCTCAGCATGGAGAATACTGATATCTGTGCAGTAACAGAAACCTAGTTCAAGTCTCCAGAGATCACACCAGCACTGCCAGGATACAACTCATTCCATACCTTTCAGCATCAGAACCTGGATCATAGCACATATGATGGGGATGTATCCATATTCATCAAGCATACCTACACCTCTCTCTACATGCTCTCTACAGGATATGTGCCCATAGAATGTTGCACAGCAACGTTCTTCCCACTCCACAGGGGTGGGGCCACAAAACACCCTTGGCATTCATGCTCTATGAACCTGATGAGTCTGATCTGCAAGGCAATGGAGCGAATCATAATGGAAGTCAACAATAAAGACATTGGAAACCTTCACACAGTTGAGCACACCAAGTTCGGCTTCGTCAAATGCAGATTACGCCTCCTGAACTGGGTGGATTTCTTTGAGACAGTTAACCAGGCTACAGATGATTGAAATGAGCTCCACACAGCCTACCTATACTTCACTAAGGCCTTTGACACCATTCCTCAGTATGGTATCATAGATGAACTCACCATCCTGGGCAAGAATCCATACATCACAAGATGGATTGCAAACTGGCTCACAGATAGATCCCATAAATTAAGAGTTGCTGGCTGCATGTCAGACTCTTGACCAGTAACAACTGATGTCCCCCAGGGTTCAGTCCTGGGGTCCCTCCTGTTTGGTATAGACTTCTCAAAAGTACATGCCAACACAGGAGGGTTGTGGTTGACTAAGTTTGCTGGGAAGTGTAAAGTGTTTGCCATAATAGATTCCCTGGATGACACAAATATTCTCCAGAAGGGACTCTATGAGACAGATGTGTGGTGTCAGAATCATGGCCTCAAGCTCAATGTGGAAAAATGCATAGTAATCCCCTTTGGTGAAAACAAAGTGCCCACAAACTACCACATAGGTGCTACCCCCTTAAAACTGACAAGATAATAAGGGATCTGGGGACACAAGTAGATAGTCATCTTTCCTTTGACATCCATGTTACCAAAGTGATTGGGAAATCCTATGTGGCCCACCTAATCAACAAAGGGTTTGCATCAGGATCAAAAGAGGTAGTGGTGGCCCTCTACTCTTAAGTCATCAGACCCATCATTGAGTACAATGCACCATTTTGGATGTACTCAACTAAGCATATCCGGCAGCTGTAGAGACCACAGATGTACCTCACCAAGAGGATTGCTGGCCTCAAACAGCTGTGTTATGCAGCACAACTGGTAAAACTAAATATGTTCTCCGTTGAGTACCACCTACTCAGAGGTACACTCTGCCTAACATACAGAGCTATGTCCAACACATAACTGTTAAACATGCTCCATCTACGGATAACAAAATTGAGTCACACTACACACTCCAGGGATATGAATCTCATCACAACAATGAATACAACATGCTGGTGGGATAGAGTACCATCCCAGACACTTGCCTTACTATGAAACAGAGTCCCAATGTACATCATACAGAGCCCCTCGCTGACACTCTTCAATAGGAACCTTGATGAGTGGATGGGAAACAGACAATTCATGCCAGGCATCACATCAGCAGCCCCACTAGAAAGGGGCTTATGGTACTAACTATTAGAACTAGGGCTTGGGAGACTACCCAATGGGGTGTTGAAAGCTGCACAACTTGCATAGGCTAATATATGCCTTCGTGAAGATAGTCTACTACATACCTATGAACCTATGTGACAGGTACATATCTACAGATAGTAGATGTGTACTTCATTGTGCAGTCATGTTGTACAGCAGGCACATGGACCACATACACGGTAATGCTTACAGATACTGGTGGCTGTTATGTACAGTGGGTGAGATGTGCACCTCATATCTTTTGTGCCATTGGGATGCGTGCTGGGTGAGACAGTCCTGGGTGGCTCCCTGTCATGGTCACCCTCTTACACACATCTCTGCCCATCCATCTTTGGCTTATTATATTGTGTTCCCCCTACATATACATATATATATATATATATATATATATATATATATATATATATATATATATATATATATATATAGATAGGTACATAGGTAGGTAATAGGCTATCTGCCTGATGGCATATATTAGTATGGCCAGAGTGTGTAGCTATCATCACACATGGGGTTAGTTCCCTAGGCCTCTGTGTAGTAGAGCTGATGAAGTGATCCATGGTGTGACCCATGGTGTGACAGTTCAGTTTCACATACACTCATCAAGGCTCCCCTGGAAGAGTGTCAGTTAGGGACTCAGCTGAATGTAGGTTGGGAGCCTGTTCCACAGCAAGGGAAGTCTGTGAGTTAGTAATATATCCCTCCAACATGTTCTATTTATTGTTGTAATGATGATATCCCTAGAGCATGTGGCACAGTGAGCTTGGGTTTATTTCAGATAGCGCATGTACATCAGTTCTGCATTGGACATGGACCTGTCTGTTGGGCAGAGTTCGCTTGAGTAGACAGTATGCAACAGAGTACAGATTGAGTTAAATTCAGTCTTGTTGCATGGGGCAACTGTATGAGGCCAGTAATCCTCTTGTTGAAGTACTTCAGTGGTCTTTCCAGCTGCTGAAGGTGCCTAGTCAGATTCATCGCAAGTGTGCCGTGATACTCTCTGATGGGTCTGATGACTGATGAATAGAGGAAACCTCCTTTGACCTACATGCAATGACCTTGGCAATTTGTGGGAACACATAGCATGATTTTCTAACCACTTTTTGAATGTGTTTCTGGAAGTTGAGATGACTATCCACATGTGTCCATAGATCCGTTATTATTACCTCCATTTTTAGGGTGTTGGCACCTATGTGGTATTTGTATGACTGTAGCTCGAGGCCATACTTTTGACACCACATTTGTCTGACTGAGACCCTTTTTAAGGATGTCTCAGTTCTCCAAAATATCGATTGTGACTACCTTTTTGCAGTCATCCACAAACTTTGCTAAACATAGCCCTCATGTGTTTGACTGTATTTCTGAAAAGTATACACCAGACAGGAGGGGTCCCAGGACTCAGCCATGGGAGACAGCAGTTGTTACCAACTTGAACAGGAGACTACAATTCTTACCTTGTGGGATCTATCTGTGCCCCAGTTGGCAATCCATCAGATGACATACGTGTTTATGCACAGGTTGTTGATTTTGTGGATATGACATGTGTGTGTGGGATGTTGGAAAAGGGCTTTTCAGGGTCTATGTAGGCCGTGTGGAGCTCATTTCATTGATGTATGTCCTGGGTGACTGCCTTGAAAACTGTCTGGTTTAGGGACCATGATCTGCCCCTGACCAAACCAAAATGCATAGGGTTGGGTGTTTGTAGGCTCCCAATAGCTCTGTTTATGAGTTCCATAATGATGGACTCCATGGCCGTGCAGATCATTCTTATTAGGCTTATAAGACTATAGTTCCCATGGTCTGTTGTGCACCAACACTTGTAGAGTGTGCCAAACGTTGCTGTAACCCATTCAACAGTTTCATATCCTGTACAGAGGGTGAGTCTCAACAGACTGTTCAGGTGCAGGGTCTGTTTGTTTTGGAGTTCACATATGACACAGCCAGGGAAACCATGTCATTCCATAGACGCTGTGTTTTTAGGTTTGGATAGAGCTGTTTAACCATTGTATATGTGATTTCTGGGTTTTCACAATCTCCAGGTATGGTAATGGGCCCTTTTGTCAGTGAGAGGGGGGTAAATATGTATGAACCTGTCTGAAAGATGTTGGCAATATCAGTCATGTACATGTATTCATTTACACTTTGCACTGACTCAGAACATAAATGAGTTTACATTGATATTTATGACATAGTGAAAGAAAGCTTCATGGTTCTCTATGGACTCTTTTGCAATATTTTTGCCAGAACATGGCTTGGATAATGTTAGGAGTGCTCATTGTTTCTTGATGATACTGATCGGAGATTTATTGATCTTCTTTGCATTTTTACTTTCTTTGAACAACTTAAGTACTTCTAGTACATAGTTTGATTATGACAGGGGTCCAATATATTATATGGGTCTGTTTTCATATCACTGTATGAACAAGGCAGGACTGGTGAATATTGACAAGTGTCTGGAGTAAGAACTGCAACTGCCAGATATGTGTGGCCCACTGCTGTACTCAGACTTGGCCTAAGTGTGTGAGTATGCCCAGTATGACCTTTCAGTATGTTGTTAACTGACATTTGCTTCATTTGTTTAAGTGTGTGAGCATGCCCAGTATGACCTTTCAGTATGTTGTTGACTGACATTCTGACATTTGCTTCATTTGTGTGAGCATGCCCAGTATGACCTTTCAGTATGTTGTTAACTGACATTCTCTTCATTTGTTTAAGTGTGTGAGCATGCCCAGTATGACCTTTCAGTATGTTGTTGACTGACGTTTGCAAAATTTGTTTGTGTGTGTGAGCATGCCCACGATGGGCATATATAATATATGTGTGTAAAAAATCAAGTTGGTTTTTACTTCAGGGCTCACCTTTGTGTTGTACATGGACAGGAAGCATGCTGTGCCTGCAGGGCTTCCATGAGTCAATTTGCATAGACTTATCAACATTTTTACATGCAAGGGGGGCAGCTATTATTTGTACATTTCTACCCAGGGGGTACACCTGATTGTTACTGTGGGTGTACATAGGATGAGGGGTACACCTGACACTTATACACATTTGCTAGGCCTGCACTGCTATGTCAGGTACTCCATTTCAGTCTGTACTGTTGCCTATCGTACTGGCTTGAGGCATACCACTGTACTACAGACCTTAGCTTCCAATTACACGCATATTAGTTTGTGACTTCATAGCCTACCCAACCCACATCACACTGCCTGGCCTGCTATTATCTGTCTGCATAGGCCTGGGGGAGGTTACTCATATGCCTCTTCAGGGGGCATGATACAGCACTTGTTTGTGTTTGCATTTGTCTACAATTGTCCTGCTGGCTGTGACTGTTAGGTATGTGATCCCCCAACTGGTATGTGTGAGTGACATAAGTTGTATCTGTGCCAGCGAAATGCTATCATGGCTTAGTGGTTCAGTACTGCAACTATAGTGCACAGTATCCTGAGTTCGAGCCCTGTCACTGCTTTTTATTTTCCTGCTGGGCAGACCTGAATGGTTAAGGAACAGTAAAGCAGGTGTGAGCATGTTTACCCGACTTTGCTCGACTTTGCCCGACTTTGCCCAACATTGCCCGACTTTGCCCGACTTTGCCCAACATTGCCCAACTTTACCCGGTATTGTGCTGGTTAGTGCAGTGTGCAGTTACGTGCAACTGTATTTAAATATGCTCAATACTGGTAGGATTTGGTAAGCAGTGCTTTATATTGCTTAAAATAGGGACTCATGCTTCAGGTGGTGCTGCAGGGATGCCTATGTTGGATGCACATATTACACTCCCTGTACATGTTTGAAAACAGGTAGTGTCAAGTTCGGCATCCCTTTTACTGTATGTGTGAGTCAGTGAGAGGTGTCATTTCCAGGGTTCCTACTGAGTCAGTGTATGTGATATGCATTGCCTCTTTGCCAAGGTCAGGGCATACTGGGCATGCCTCCTTCTGCCTACTGGGGCAGGCTCAGGTTGTTCCTCCTCCAAGTCACGCTGTCCTTGTGCAGGCTTTGACAATGGTGGGGGGCTGTTTGGCCCTGCCCCATGTTGTTCCTGCTGCAGCTGTTACCACAGGATCATATTGTGTAGCATGGCACATACCATGACAATTTTGGTACATGTAGTTGGTGAGTACTGCAAGGCTCCACCAGATGTGTCCAGGCACTGGAACCATGACTTGAGCATCCCAAACACATGCTCAGTTATGTTTCTTGTTTGTGCGTGTGACTCATTATAGAGTTCTTGTTTGGGTGTGTGTGCATTTCTGATGGTTGTCATCAGCCAAGGCTCCAGTGCGTATCCAGAATCCCCCACTAGGTGACCATCAGGGATGCCCCACTGGCAAATCTTTGGTACAGCTGCGTCAGATGCCAGATGTGGGAATCGTGATAACTTCCAGGACAGCCAGCACACACATTCATTATTATGCCCTGGGCATCTCACATGACCTGGCAGTTGATGGATGGGAAGCCCTTGTGGTTGATGTAGACCCTACCCCGCTCACTGAGTGGTGCTTTGATGTGTATGTGTGTGCAGTCTATTGCACCCACTACCTCAGGGTATTCTACTATTTGGTGGAAAAGACGCATATTGCTGGCCAATGCCTCACGGAAATTGGGGAAATATACGTGCTCACCGACATGTGCTGACATGGCATCCAGGAACTGGTGCAGTACCCTGGATGCTGATGCCTGTGAAATCCCCATCATATCACCAGTTGGTCTCTGGAAGGTACCTGTAGCTAGTGTTCTTAGGCCAACACATACCTTGGTATCCACTGGAATGGGTTCCCCTCTGTTGGTTCTGTGTGTGAGGCGTGGCCAGCAGAGCTCAACAATTTTCTGCAGGAGGTCTCTGTCCACCCTATAGCACTCCACTATCTCCAGCGCATGTAGCCCCTGGTAGATTACCCTGGGTTTGTACACACTTCTTCATCTCCTCACTGTGGGTTGCTGAGCAGCATTCACAACATCACCACCCTCAACACCTTGCACATGTTGGTTTATGATAGCAAGAGCAGCCCATAACATTTTGTCTGACTTGAAAGATTTTAAGCTTTCCCTCTTTGTATACTGCAGTGTTGCAGAGTTCTTGGGGAAAAAACAGGGAAGAATGCTGTTTGCAGAGTTTAAAGTGCTGGGCTGGGCTGGGTTAGTCTGCTACCTGTGTAATTGGCTGATTCTGATATATTTCACCTGGCAGCTCTGCTAGTTCTCCTTGGTTAACTTCCTTCTACTTCTTTTCCTTCATTTTCCCTTTCTGTTTCCGCTCGGAGCAGTGCCGTGCAAACACGCGCACACGCGTGCACACACTGTGTGCATGTTTGCAAGAAATTTCAGATATTTCCACAGTGTGCACCTTTGATTTCTGGTTTTCAAAAAGGACAGCTGTAGACACGCCTCTTGCAATCCTGAGCAACTCAGGGCAAACACAAGACACTGTGCTCCAATTAGCTTATAGCCTTTCTGACACACTCCCTCATGATGTTACCTATATTCTACTCTACTACTCTCCTACTCCTACACTTACACTCTTGGGACATGGCTCACATGCTAGGGAAAATTGGTATTCACTATCTTTATCCTCATTTGCATAGGATTACCTACTAATGCATGGTTACATCTCTCACACTGAGCTTCCACCCCTTAGCAACCACTACTCAGTGGCCATGTTGTCTTCAGCCTGCCATTCACCTGCATAGCAAGATAAGCTTTTTAGTGAAAATGGCTATTTTTAAATTATTTTCTTGTTTTTAAAGTGCTGCACGTTTGCGCGGTGCTGCACTATGCTTAAACATGGGAGATCGGGGGGAAAAAAGTGAGATTTTAATAATTTTAAACATTTATAAATGCCAATGGCCTTATATATGGCTATTGGCATGTTTCCTCAACTGTATGCATCCTTTATTTGGAGCTGTCATAGCTCCGTTTAGCTATTTGCAGAATGGTACTCCGTTACCAATGGAGTACATTTCTGCAGATAACACTAACCTTCCACGGACAGTTTAGTGTTTCCTGGATTGCAAATTTACCTCATTTGCATAGCTTTCAGCAGCAAATGAGGTAATTTGCATACCATGACGCTGTCCGTGCAAGAGGAGCTTTAGTAGCTCTCGTGCACGCCCCTGCTGGCTGCACCTGGATCGCATGGCAGATATATTGCCTCCTTGAGCTCCTACACTCTTCTTGCACTCCGTGCAAACTTTTGGAAATCCGGCCCAATGTCTTTCCAATTTGTTTTTATCTGCACACCTAGATATTTGAAGGTTTCATTTTTCCAGTTAAAATTACTGTTTTATTCTAATATGGTGCTGATTTTTTTTGTTTAACTGTATAGTTTTCATTTTGTTAGTATTAAATTTTAAGCCTGAAATTTCTTCAAAATTTTTTTGAGATTTTAAAATATGGTGTATTGAATAATCTATATTCCCAATAGTTAACAGAATGTCATCTGTGAAAAGTTGTATTTTACAAGAGTGACAAGAATTAATATCAAAGCTAACAATATTAGTGTCATTTCTGATGTAGTTGGCTAAAGGTTCCACTGCTAAGGCAAATAATATGGGTGAAAATGAGCAGCCTTGTTTGGTTCCTTTTAATATTTTGATTTGGGTGGACAAGAAAGCCCCAATTTTGATGTAAGACACCAAATTTTCATATAGATTGTCTATTAATTTTATAAAAATCAGGCAAAACATGAAATGAGTTTAGTACTTTATATAAATAAGGCCAAATAATAGAGCTGAACTCTTTGTCCAGATCTAAACTTCTTCTTCTGGCTTTTCCTGGTTAGGGGTCACCACAGCAAATCATCTGTCCACTCATGATTGGCAGTGGAGTTTTATGGTGTGGAGTTGCCAGCCTGGTGCCCAACCTTCCACAGAAGGCACACACATGCACACCCTCACACCTAGGGCCAATTTAGAGTGTCCAATCCACCTACTGCATGTCTTTGGGATGAAACCGGAGCACCCAGAGGAAATCCACATGACCATATGCAGACTCCACACAGAAGGCACCACAGCTGAAAATCAAACCAGAGAACCTCTTGCTGTGAGGCAGCAATGCTAGCTGCTGCACCACAGTGGCCACTCTTGTCCAGACCTCAACTAATGATGGCCAATTCTTTCTTTTTCTTGTTTGCTAGATCTAGTAAAGATATAATTTTGATTACATTGTCTTGAACTTTCTTGTTCGATATGAAGCCTGTTTGATCTTCTGCTATTAATTTTGGCATGAATTGGTTTAATCTTTTAGCGAGAATTGAGGTGAAAATTTTATAATCAATGTTCAATAGAGATATAGGGTGATATGATGTTACTAGTTTGGGATCTTTGTCCTGCTTTAAAATGGAAGAGATTATGGCATACTTCCAAGAGGGGAAGCGATTTCCATACTTTCTAAATTCCTCAAAAGCTGCTACTAGAATTTTTTAGAGTTTCATCAGGAAGAAGTTTATAAAATTCACCAATAATACCATCTATTCCTGGAGCCTTATTACTTTTAATGTTATTAATATTTTCCTTAACTTCTATTAGTGAGATTGGTTTTATCAGTTTGATGTTTTGTTCATTGATCACTTTCTTATTAACATTTTCAATCAGAAGCTTTTCCTTTAGAGTGTTGTTAGAATCTGAATTAGCATTGTTTAATGCCTCATGATGAG
This sequence comes from Protopterus annectens, assembly GCF_019279795.1. NCBI lineage: Eukaryota > Metazoa > Chordata > Ceratodontiformes > Protopteridae > Protopterus > Protopterus annectens. The sequence goes on along the minus strand of NC_056732.1, from coordinate 1,186,173,832 downwards.
ATCTAAACATTTCTAAGATTTCCTTTAAGTCTGTCACTTGCCTATATTTGTTCCTTGTGTTGTCAGTAAGTTCTTTTATATAGCTTGCATTAGCTGAATTTTTTGATTTAACTGCCAATCTATGCAGATTTTTTGGATTTGCAGAGTATGATTGTAGTTTAAGCCTCTCTAGATTTATAGCCACTTTATGATTCAAGATTTCTACATACTTTGCATTTAATGTTTTTACTTCAGAGTTTGTATTTATATCTTTGTTATTTAAATTATGTTTTAGTGCATCAATTTTTGTTTGTAATGTTATTAACTCATCATCCCATTATTTCTTTTTGTTTAAATACCAGTTTTTTTATTTTACCATAAAGATATGATTGTAATGAATCCCAAACAATAATCTTAGAAGTCTCATTATTGTCATTGATAGCAAGAAATGACTTAGTTTCATTTAAGAGCCAGTCTTTAAACCCATTGAGTTTCACAATGTAAGCAGGTAATCTTGGCCAAGCTATCAGATCTTTAGGACTGATGCTAATCTTGAATAAAAGAGCACTGTGATCTGACAAAGGGCATAAACTAATTAAAATGTCATGAGTTTTAGAAATTAATACTTTGTCAATAGCTGTCTGTGTTTCATATCCATGGGCACCAGAACCAAAGATCACAGTGGGAGGGGAGCTCCTCCCACTTTTGAATATCACCTCTGTCCCTTTCATTTTCCACACCTCCCAGCTGTTTTTTGCAAGCAGTTTCATTTGCTGCGATGACGTCAGTGTAATTTTGGCTGTTATTTGCAAGCGATGACATCAACAAATTTCCAGCTTTTGCAAGCAGGATATTCAGAAGCTGCTGCAGAATGGAGTTTGTTTGCTGCATCTGGACTGTAGGACAGGAGTTAATTGCAGACAGGGGGAACATAGAGTCTGTCTATCAGAGTGAGTACACTAATTGCAAAGTGGAACAGCAGTGTGTGTGGGGGAATGGAGAGTCTGTCTATCACAGCGAGTACACTCATTGCAGTGTATGTGTATGAAAATGCCCTCAGCAGGGTACATCTGGTGGCTAGAGGTACTCAGACTCACACTCTGTACCTTGAGTACAGGTAAAAAGAGCCTAAAGTCCCAAGCCACCATCACTTGTGTATTTTATGCCTCACATTTTTGTTCTGTTCTTATTGGTTTGCAGGAGTGGTAAAACAAAACCTTTTATTCTAGCAATTTTCTAAGGTTATAAAATCAGTATTTGAAATGTGTCCATATTCTGGGGCTGTATTCCCCCATTATTGGCTTTGTTCTGTATTTTTGTGCTAAGAGGTTGAGAGCTATGGTGAGAAGTGAGAACTGAATTCACTAAATGATATGATAGCCATTTAAGTTTGTCTTCCTATCTTTCAAGTAATTGCTGGTTTAGTTTAGTGGTATGTTGCTCTGACTGCAGTGCAGTGTTCTGGGTTCAAGACTTAGCAGTGAAATGCATGGGGGTAGCAATGGTTTATGCAAGCAACTTTCCAAAATTATATTTCTAAGGTTATAAAATCAGTATTTGAAATGGGTCCCTATTTTGGGGCTGTATTCCCCCATTTTTGGCTTTCTTCTGTATTTTTGTGTTAAGGGGTTAATTCTGTTAAACTGCTGGTTTAGTTTAGTGGTATGTTGCTCTGACTGTAGTGCACACTGTTCTGGATTCAAGACATAGCAATGAAATGCATGGTGGTAACAATTTTTTATGCAAGCAACTTTCCAAAATTATACACGCAATATTTAAAATGTCCCTGTTTTTTTACCTTTTGCCCCCCCAATTGAAAATAAGTTCAAGAAGCTGTGCAACATGCCTATGACTTACAGTCTACTGTGATTCTGTAGTTATATATTGGGCAGGATTCACAAAGGCTTGCACGGAGTCTAAGAGTAGTGTAAGACTCCATGCAGCCCTCGCGATCCAGGAACAGCCCGAAATTCCGTGTAAGAGACCAGCTAAAACGTCTCTTACACGGACTGGGCGTGGATATGCTAATCACCTCACTTGCAGCCAAAAGGCATGCAAATGAGGTAGATTAGCGATGCACGAAGCCCAAACCAGCCTGTGTAAGAGCCGTGTTAGCTGCAGAAATGTACTCAGTTGACAACTGAGTACGTTTCTGGAAATAACACAATGGAGCCATGACAGCTCCAAATAAAGGGTGCATATGTGTCAGGCAGCATGCCAATGGCCAAATATGTAACCATTGGCAAGGTACCCCGATGCAAATATGAGAAATAAATATTTTTTTTTTCGGCGATCGTAGATGTTTAAACGCAGCGCAGCCCCGTGCAAACGGGCTGCGCTATATAAAACATAAAAATGAAGGTTATAAACCCACAAATGTGGGTTTTATGCAATACATGGATTTACAATGCAGGGACCAGCAGACCAAAAACAACATGGCCACTGTTTAGTGGTTGCTAAGGGGGGAAGCTGAGTCTAAGACATGTAACTAAGCATTAGTAGGCAATCCGATGTAAATGAGTGTTAGGATACTGAATTCCACTGTCACATAGCAAATGAGCACATTCTGAGTAGTGTAACAGTTACATAAGGGGGAGGAACAGAGTAGGAGATAGGTGACATCACAGGGGGAATGGCAGAAAGAAATGCAGTTCATTGGAGGTCACTGTTACATGACAGATGTCAGACACATATCATGGAAAGAGGAGTGCCACAAAATAAGCATGGGAAAGTCAAGAAATGGAAGGTGTACACTGTTGCCAACACCAAAGTTTCTTGCTGGGCATGCATGAGCACGTGTGCGCGCCATGAGTCGCGGGTAGGGCAGTGTGCGCGTGTGTAAGGCAGACTGAGCATGTGGGAGCCTGTTGGCAGACTTGTAAGACTGTTTGCGCTAGTGTGTGCGTGTTTTAACCCGAATAAGAAGATTCTAAACAGTGTAAGCATGTGTGTGGCGTGTGTAAGCCACTGTGAGCGTGTTTCTGCTGGTATGCGCATTGCTCCCCTCTGAGGAAACAGAAAGGAAAAAGGAAGCAACAGAATTAGTAGGAAGCTAGCAGGGAATACTGCTGGAGCTAGCAGGTGAAAACAATTAGAAGCAGGCAATTACACAGGCAGAATAGTAGCCTAGCCCAGCACTTAAAACTCTGCAAACAGCAGTGCAGGATGTTTCTCTCAAGAGACACTGCAAGACAGGAGTAAGCTATGAGAAGTGAAAACTGAAAAAGCTGAACTCAGAGCAGAAATGCTAGGGGCTGCCATAGCTGTCATAAGGAGACATAGGCGAATTGCTGAGGGTGGTGACAATACAAATGGTGCCAGACAACCCACAGTGAGGAGATGGAGAAGAGTGTATAGGCCCAGGGTCACCTACCACGGGTTACATGAGCTGGAGATAGTGGAACACTATAGAGTGGACAGAGACCTCCTGCAGCAAATTGTTGAGCTGTGCAGGCCACACCTCACACACAGAACCAACAGAGGGGAACCCATCCCAGTGGAAACCAAGGTATGTGTTGGCCTAAGAATATTAACAACAGGTACCTTCCAGAGACCAACTGGTGATATGATGGGGATATCACAGGCATCAGCCTCCAGGGTACTGCACCAGTTCCTGGATGCCATGTCAGCACATGTCAGTGATCATGTATATTTCCCCAATGCCCATGAGGTATTGGCCAGCAATATGCGTCTCTTCCAGCAAATAGCGGAATACCCTGAGGTAGTAGGTGCAATAGACTGCACGCACATAAGCATCAAAGCACCAGCTGGTGAGCGGCGTAGGGCCTACATAAACCGCAAGGGCTTCCCCTCCATCAACTGCCAGGTCGTGTGTGATGCCCAGGGCATAATAATGAATGTGTGTGCTGGCTGCCCTGGGAGCTACCATGATTCCCATATCTGGCATTTGATGCAGCTGTACTAGACATTTGCCAATGGGGACATCCCACATGGACACCTAGTGGGGGATGCAGGTTATGCACTGGAGCCGTGGCTGATGACACCCATCAGAAATGCACACACACCTGAACAGGAATGCCATAATGAGGCACACGCACAAACACATAATGTAATAGAGCATGTGTTTGGGCTGCTCAAGTCACAGTTCTGGTGTCTGGACACATCTGGTGGAGCCATGCAGTACTCACCAACTACATGTACCCAAATTGTCATGGTATGTGCTATGCTACATAATATGATCTTGCAAAAACAGCTGCAGCAGGACCAGCATAGGGCCAGGCCAAACAGCCCCCCACCATTGCCAAGGCCATCACAGGCAGAGCGTGACTCGGAGGAGGAACAACCTGAGCCTGCTCCAGTAGGCAGAAGGAGGCGTGCACAGTATGCCCTGGCCTTGGCAAAGAGGCAACGCATGGCACATACCCTGGCTCAGTAGGAACCCTGGGAATGATACCCCTCTCTGACTCACTCATATAATAACAGGGATGCCTAAAATGACATAACCTGCTCTCAAACATGTACAGGGAGTGTAGTATGTGCATCCGACAGAGGCAGCCCTGCAGCACCACCTGAGGCATGAATGTCATGTGTTAAGCAATGTAACTCCATGTAGTATATGCAAACTTGATGACCCGGACTAACATCCTACCCTCACCAAGCATGATGCCACAATATGATGATGAGATGATCAGTTGCAATAATTGGCTGAAGTATTGCTGTTAGTCAAAGGGGATCCAATGTGTGCCAGCCTGGGATGACATGCTGAGCATGACATGATGCTCCACCTGCTAGGGGTGGTATGCACCTATCAGTCCTGGCCTTATGGATACTGGCAAAGGCTGTTGTTACCCACAGCGTGCCTTGAATAGGTAAGGCTCAAAACACAAACCCACCTCCATAGGTATCACAAGGGATAAGAACCTAGATGTAATGCTACCCAATGCCAGAAGTCTAAACAGCAAGATGCATGCAGTCTAAACTCCCCCAGTATGGAGAATGTTGATATCTGTCCTGTAACAGAAAACTGGGTCAAGGCTCACAACAGCACCCTAACACTACCAGGTTACACCTCATACTGTGCTGTACAGCCTCAAAACATGGAACAAGCTACAAAAGGAGGGTGACTAGCAATAATTGTCAAGGATAACCACACCCACATGTTGGTACCACAACAAGAAGCAGCATGGACTAGCCATGGTCAAGTAACAGTGGCTAAAACTGCCTCCCAGTTTATAGCCTGCTACAGACTACCATCCTAACACCAGGAACTGCACATGGCCTATGTTGGAATACATGAATATATCAAGCCCTCCAAACCACATTATATTGGGTGACTGAAAATACCCAAACTTAGACTGGGAGCATTATTCTAGCTCCAACACTGTAGGACAAAGGTTCCTAGAATCCATAAACCAAAATGCCCAGGAACAACATACCACTCCCACAAGAGGGGTAAGCATACTGGATGTGATAATCAGCAACATGGGTACTGGATGGCAAGATGAGAAGTGTATCCCTCACTGGTAAGATCAGACCATAGAGTAATCACACTGGATATATACATCCTGACCACAGTCCCTGGCCAGAAAACCACAGTGAAAAACATGTGTAAAGCAAAAGTTGCACTCCTCCAAACTGATGTGGAATCCATTAAAGGCCCTGTGCAGGTGCAAAATATGGGCCACACTTCAGAACCTGTTATACAGGCATTCCATGAGCACTGCCAGGAATGCATGGATTATGCAATCCCAAATAAAACCAAGACACAATGCCATACACACAGGCATCTGGCATGGTGGACCCCAGCCATTACCAAACCATGCAAGAGAATGAGGAAGCTACTACATGATAGAGCAAACATAAAAAGGGAAGTAATCTCTGATCAGTAGTATGGCAATAAAATATGTCCACACATACAATCCACTAAGGCCAGCTACAACAAGTTGAATCTGTGAATCTTGAGGCAATGTTACACCTGCCCCATGTACACAGACAACCCTCACCTCCCCCCAAAAAATACAAATATATGTGAGAGATGCAACCATTTATCCAAACCGGAGGCTGAGCTCTCTCAACTCAGTACTGTCAAAACTAGTGAGGAGGAGAAGGTAACCACACACACCACAAACCCAGTCTCACATAGACCTATCACAACTGCAAACCAAAGACATAAACACAGAAAAACATTCCCGGAGGCTCTAATTACAAACACACCACATCAACAGAGGCCTCCAAAGCAAACACCCAAGCAACCACTACCTCCAAACATAGCACATGCAACACATAGTACACAAAGCTGGTGTGCCAAACAGTCACAGGCCAGAAGGAGAAACAACATGCCTGATACAGTTGTAATAGGTGACTCCATAGTCAGACACACTGCTGTCCCACTCACCAGACTGAACAAGGGAAAGGGTACAGTAAGCTGCCTGTAGGCTGCTACAATATGCCACATAACACAAGTACGCAGGTCACCCCAAAGCAAGTAGAAATATGTCCATGCTGGCGTGAATGACCTGAGATGTACCTCCCCAGACTACATGAAAAGAGATATAGATGAGCTCTCCGATTATGTAGTCCAGGCCGGTATGACACTGACCGTGTGCAGCATCTTACCCTCACCAAGAATGATGCCACAGTACAAACAGAGAATGATCAGCTTTAACAAGTGGCACAATTACTAGTGTCATTCCAAGGGGATCCAATGTCTGTCTGCTTGGGATGTCATGCTTGACACGTCATGCTGCTGTGCCAGGGATGGCTTGCACCTGTTACCCCTGGGCGTCTGGATATTGGATAAGGCTCTTGCCACCTCCATAGAGCCTTTTGTAGGCAAGGCTGAAAAGACTAACCCACCTCCCTAGAAAACATAAGTGGAAAGAAACATAAGGGTAATGCTGCCCAATGCCAGATGTGTAAACCTCAACATGCATGCTCCCGAGGCCCTCCCCAGTATGGAGAACATTGATGTCCGTGCAGTGACAGAAATGTGCTGCAAGCCTCCTGACAGCACACCAGCACTACCAGGTTATACCTCATATCATGCGTTATGGCTCCAAAACCTGGACCAAAACATAAAAGGAGGGGGAGTATCCATATTCAGCACAGACACCCACACGTCCAGGTAACTGACAATGCACGAAGCATCGGAGACCACCCATGTGCAACTAACCATAGGCAAAACTGCTGTACAGTCTGTAGCATGCTACAGACCACACTCTCACACATAGGAACCCCACTCAGTCGCCCTGAAGACACTGGACAGTATGAATGTCTCACCAAATACCAAACAAGGTACTCACAAATTACCACATAGGTGGTAATCCATTATGTATGGAAGGAGTAATCAGGGACCTAGGGACACAAGTGGACAGTAACCTGTCATGTGACACTCACATTGCCAACGTGGCTAGGAAGACTGTCTATATTGGACACCGTATCATGAAAGGATTCACATCTATGTCAACGGAGGTCATTGTGTCCCTATACTGTTCTCTTATCAGACCCATAATTTAGTACAATGCCTCATTTGGGATGTACCTTACCCGACACCTACAGCAGTTAGAAAGACCTCACCAGGAGGATAAAGGGTCTCAAATATATGTCATATGCTGCCTGGTTGTAGACACCCCAGCTGTATGCAGTCACATACTGCCTACACAGAGGCGTTGTATGCCTGTTGTACAAGGCCATGTCCAACACAGGAGTAATGGACATGCTCCACCCCAGAAAACCCAAATCTATCGGAGCTGTGAGAGTGAGAGATGTCAACCTCAACACATAATGAAATAGGATGTGCTGGAGGGACAGATACATAACCTAGAGGCTCCCTACACCCTGGAACGGAATCCCACTCCATGTTAGGCAGAGCCCCTCACTGACTCTCTTCAACAGGAATCTTGCTAAGTGGATGGGTGATCATAGATGTACACTGGGGGTCTTCACTGTGTCACGTCCAGACAGAGGCACAGTAAAGTAAATCCTAAACGGCCATAATATTCACATAGCAAGGGGTGGCGAAAGACACACAGACTCTGACTAGGCTTATAAATGCCCTAGGGCGGATAGCCTAGTATGAACCTATGAGCCTATGAAGATACAAATTGTACAGGGCACTAAGGATAATCACAAGGCTTTCTTAACTGATGGTAGGAACCTTGGTGGGAATTCACAGATATGCTCTGAATCACTCACATATTGCAAACAACATACCAAACACACACACATATTGCCAACATCCAACCTGACAGGTGCAGTGCAACCCCCCCCCCCCACAAATGCAAAATATCTATCCCAGCAGAGTGCTGGCCCCCTGACATTGCAGATGCTGAGGTAACAGCCAGCATCTACAAAGCAAAACACACAGCATCAATGGTACAAGATGGTGTCCTGGGCTGAGTCTAACATGGACTCCAAGAAGAATGGAATGCCAAATAACACTACTGCTCAATGTCAGCTTTACCACAGGATATGTACCCAAAGAGCAGTGTACATCAACAGTGGTCCTTATCTACAAAGGTGTTGCCTGAATGGATACTGCAAACTACCTCCCCAGAATCCTGACAAGCTTGGTCTGCAAAGCTATGGAAAGGATCAGCATGTACCTCAGACATAAAGATATTGGGGACCTACTGACACTGAACCCTACCCAGTGTGGCTTTCTTAAGTGCAGATCCTGCCCATTAAACATGTTTGACTCATTTGAAACAGTCATTAAGGTCATTGATGAGGGGAATGTGGTCCACACAGCCTAGCTGGACCTTGCAAAAGGCTTCCATACAATACCCCATGTGTTCATTATATATAAGCTCACCAGCTTAAATATAAACCCCTATGTCAGTAGAGGGGTTGCAAACCAGACCAAGGACAGAACTGACATGGTCAGAAATGCTGCAGCCATGTCAGACTACAAACCAGATATAACTGGTATCCCACAAGGCTTGGTCCTGGGACCTTCTTTGTTTGGCATATATGTCCCATAGGTACAGGCCAACATGGAAGGACTGTGTCTGAACAAGTTTGCAGAGGACTACAAACTGGCCACCATATCTGACCCTCCAGCTGACACAAGCATCCCACAAAAGGGCCACATAGAAACAGACAACTGGTGCCACAGCCATGTCAGCAAGCTAATTGCAGAAAAGTGTATAGTCAACCCCTGTGGATATACAGTAAGTGCCCACCAATTACCACATAGGTGTTAACCCATTAAGTACTTAACATGTAATAAGAGACCTGGGGACACAAGTTGATAGATATCTTGCATTGGACAGGCATGTGGCTGTAGTGGTTACAGAAACATACCATATACCCACCTAATCATGAAGGTTGTCAGATCTAGATCAGGGGAGGCCATTGTGACTCTGCAGTCATCCTTCATCAGCGTCACAATTGACTACAATGGCCCCTGTGGGATGTACCTCAGCAGACACCTCCATCAACTGGAAAGACCCCAAAAGTACCTCACCAGGAGTATCAAAGAGCTTGAACAGATGCCATGTGTTGCCTGATTAAACAAGCTGCAGCTCCACACACTGCCATACTGCCCGCCCAGAGGCAAGCTGTGCCTGATGTATAAAGCCATGTCCAAGCTGGAATCAATGAACATGCTGCACCTTGTACAATCTGAATGGCAGTAACCTATGCACATGAGAGACCTGAACCCCAGCACTGACATACATAGGACAAGCTGTACTGAATGATCCATAACACAGATGCCACCCCCACTCTTGAGTAAACTCCCAGTACAGGTTAGCCAGAGAGTCACTCATCGACTCTCCTCAAGAGAAATCTTGATGAGTGGATGGGAGATGGTAGGTTTACCCTGGGTATCACTGTTATGTCATGGGTAGACGGAGGCACAGTATACTAACCATGACATATGTCATGGCAAACTCCAGTTACAATGTGTGTTGAAGGACAAACACACTCTCTGACTAGTATTAGAAATGGCCTAGGGCACATCGCTAGTGTTTGCCAATGTCCACCTATGTTGTGGAATACACTACCAATGTTGGACAAGCCTGGTTTAAGTAGTCCATATCTGAACATAATACAACATGGTCATATGTGCACAACTGGCCCCTAACCAGTCTGTTGTGCTCACTATGAAAATTTAATGCAGTGATAGGACTAAAGCCCAGGATACTGTCCACCACAGTGAAAGTACTGAACCAGTACACTATACGGTACTACAGTGTTAGGTCAGTATGAAAGGATGTTGACAACTGTATCCAAAGTATCCCATGCAAACCCTGCAGGCACAGTATAATCCCTGTTGTGTTCAGACACAAAGAAGTTGGCCAGTAAGTACACAACATGACACACAACACACAACCATAAACGTGAGATATTGTTGAAGTTCACACTCATCCACAAATGTGGTGGACTGCAGAGTTCAACAAATGGAAAGCTCACACTGGGCATGCTCGCACACTTTGATAAATGAGACATATATCTGACAACATGCCATGGAAAGCCTGAACTGAGCATGTTCACACACTTAGGCCATATCTCAGTTTAGCAGTTGGCCACACATATCTGGTATTTGTACGTGTTATTCCAGGAACCAACCACTTTACAGCAATCTGCCCAGTGCACACAGTTAAATGACTACAGAGACATAAGTGATATAGTGGATCCCTGTCATATTCAAACATCTTCCACAGATACACAAGTTGTTCATAGAAACAGGGAATGCTATGGCAATAAAGACCTGCAAACAGTCTATCAGCAACAAATATTGTGCATCTGACAATTAAACATATGGGTGTAGAGGTCAATACTAGTCTGTTTGCCCTAGGGAATGAAAGCTTAGCCAGAGTGTGCTTGGTGTCTGCCTCCCCAGTACAGTAGGCTACCGTGCCACTGCAAAGGAGGTCACATGAGGCTAGTGTGCTGTGCCTCCATCAAGCAGGGACACAGTGGAGATCCCAGGGGTTGAATTTGCTATGCCACATCCATGTTGTTGGTGTGTGCTGGAAGAGGGTTAGTGAGGACGTCTAACAGTAAGTGGGCATCAATAACAGACTGAGGGGAGCCTTATCTGCAGTGTCTGGACAATTTCAGTCAACACTTTGTCGTGATGATTATGAGGGATTGAAGTGTCGTGCCAGTACTGTTCAGAGATGTCCTCCCTCTGTGGGCTACTGCTCTGCAATGTATTAGCTCACTCCATCTGTTGGACAGCTCATATATGGCTGGTGTACACCTGACAGGTGTCCTATTTTGGAGGAGTCATGGGTATATTTGGGATAGCATGATCAATGCAAACCTTCCACCTGCTCATAGAATGCAATTGTCAAGGATTATGCAGAGTGGCCTGTATACTCCCCCAGCATGGGTCCTTTGAAGTCTTCCACACCAGTCTTCACAAGTGCAAAGTCTGCTTTTGATAAATACACTTTGTTTGCAGTGACAACCTTGCCTGAGGGTGGGGATGGGATATGGATGTCCAGAGAAAGGTGGGTATGGTCAGATATCAACAATGGTGGTCTACCTCTGGTGTGGAACAGTGAGTACCCATGTTGCAGATGGTCAAGTGCAATATGTATTCCCCCTTGTGGCTGTGGTGAGTGGTCCTGCCATAGCACATGGACTCACAAATTGTAGTGGCTGTAGGGTAATGTTGTAGAGGCCTGAGTAGTTCCCACACACAATATACCTGTACCTGATGTTAACAACTGGAATGGTGTATGTGAACACCTTCATATCTTGGCACTGTTCCCAGGGAAGTAAAGTGTGTGTCCTGGATGTGGGAGGGGTGGTCCAAACTGGTTGTGTTGTGTGTTACAGGCCCTGTGGTCACGAAGCATGGTATAGAACATAACCTGCCATTGCTGATGTACATATCTGACCCTGAAGTAGGTGGCTGCAAATGCATATATATGCTATCCCCCACCTGACAGGTAGTAATAGATGTACATACATCTGTATAAATAATGATGTCTGCACCCTATAAATACCGCAGGTGCAGAGGAAATGCTGAGTAATTCGGATAGTGCGCTCTGCTAATGCGGCTTTATCAAGTGTTATAATATAGTCAGGTAGGGGTTTGAATCCTGCAAATGCTCAGTGTGTGTGTGGGTAAGCAGGGTTGGTGTGTGTGCAATTCTGTGTGAGAGAAATGTCCCTTTTGGCAACTAGGAGAACACACTACAGGATGCACATTCCCCTTTCTAAACACTGATGATGTCAGCACCCTTTAAGTATAGCAGGAGAAACGAAATCTCCCAGTAATGTGAATAGTGCACTCTGCTAATGTGTCCATCTCGAGTGTCGTAACGTAGTGAATTAGGGGTTTGAATCCTGTAAATGCTTAGTGTGTGTGTACAATTCTGTGTGAGAGTAATGTCCCTTTTGGCAACTGGGAAAACACACTACAGGATACACATTCCCCTTTCTAAACACTGATGATGTCAGCACCCTATAAGTACAGCAGGAGAAGGGAATCTGTCCATTAATGTGAATAGCACGCTCTGCTAATGGGTCCGTCTTGAATATCATAACATAGCTAGGTAGAGGTTCGAATCCTACAAATTCTCAGTGTGTGTGTGTGCAATTCTGTCGGAGAGAAATGTTCCTTTTGGCAACTAGGAAAACACACTACAGGATGCACATTCCCCTTTCTAAACACTGATGATGTCAGCACCCTATAAGTAAAGCAGGAGAAGGAAAACCTCCCAATAATGAGAATAGCAAGCTTCGCTAATGCGTCCATCTTGAGTGTCATAACATAAGTAGGGGTTTGAATCCTGCAAATGCTTAGTGTGTGTGTGTGTGCAATTCTGTGTGAGAAAGATGTCCCTTTTGGCAACTAGGAAAACACAGTACAGGATGCACATTCCCCTTTCTAAACACTGATGATGTCAGCACCCTATAAGTACAGCAGGAGAAAGGAAACTTCTTACTAATGCAAATAGCGTGCTTTGCTAATACGCCCATCTTGAGTGTCATAACATAGTTAGATAAGGGTTTGAATCCTGCAAATTCTAAGTGTGTGTGTTTGGATGATAGAAGTTAGTATGTGTGAAAGAAATGTCCCTTTTGGCAACTAGGAGAACACACTACAGGATGCACATTCCCCTTTCTAAACACTGATAATGTCAGACCCTATAAGTACAGCCGGAGAAGAGGACCTTTCCAGTAATGCAAATAGCGTGCTCGGCTACTGTATTTTGTATTAATGTCATAACATAGTTAGGTAGGGGTTTGAATCCTGCAAGTGTGGTGTGGGGTGGAATGGGAGTAGGGTGTGTGTAATTCCATGTGTGAAAAAACTGACCCTTTTGGCAACCAGTACAACACACCAGCTGCTGCATATTCCAATCTCTACACAGAGATGGGGGGGGTGGAAGTAGGGTGTGTGCAATTACATGTGTGAGAAAACTGACCCTTTTGGCAACCAGTACAATACACCAGCTGCTGCATATTCCAATCTCTACACAGAGATGGGGTGGGGTGGAATGGAAGTAGGGTGTGTGCAATTACAAAGTAGGGTGTGTGCAATTACATGTGTGAGAAAACTGACCCTTTTGGCAACCAGTACAACACACCAGCTGCTGCATATTCCAATCTCTACACAGAGATGGGGGGGGGGGTGGAAGTAGGGTGTGTGCAATTACATGTGTGAGAAAACTGACCCTTTTGGCAACCAGTACAACACACCAGCTGCTGCATATTCCAATCTCTACACAGAGATGATGTCAGCACCCTACAAGTACAGCAGAAGAGGGCAAATCTCCCAGTAATGCAAATATCACACTCTGCTACTGCGTCTCTCAGTACTGTCATAGCACAGTTAGTTATGGCTTTGAATTCCACAAATGCCACATGTGTTTTTGTCACACAGAATGCCCATGTGTGTGGGTTGTTCACAATAATGCATGGCATCGATTAAACCAGTAATGGCAATGCACACAGATGTGGGGGTGGGATGGAATGGAAGTAGGGTGTGTGCAATTACATGTGTGAGAAAACTGACCCTTTGGGCAACCAGTACAACACACCAGCTGCTGCATATTCCAATCTCTACACAGAGATGATGTCAGCACCCTACAAGTACAGCAGAAGAGGGCAAATCTCCCAGTAATGCAAATAGCACGCTCTGCTACTGCGTCTCTCAGTACTGTCATAGCACAGTTAGTTATGGCTTTGAATTCCACAAATGCCACGTGTGTTTTTTTCACACAGAATGCCCATGTGTGTGGGTTGTTGTTCACAATAATGCATGGCATCGATTAAACCAGTAATGGCAATGCACACCGATGATGTATGTGTGTGCCAAATACACATATATACCTGTGACCTTCAATAGTTCCCATGTCTGATGCCTGCCACATGTGAATACATGGTATTTGCACTGGATAACATTATGACTGTGGTTTTCTGTGCGGGTGCTGCATGTGGTATGTGTATAAAGAGTGTGAGTTGTATATGGTATCATCCTAGCAGCGAGGGATACACATCTGGTCTGGGGCATATAGTCTACATGTTGTTGATGAACAGGTGCTGCATGTTTTCACCTGTTGTGGGAGTGGTAACAAGTTGTTCCATAGCAATGCAGTCACTACATGCTAGGAACCTTTCAGCTAGGGTGTTGTAGCTACAGTAATTCATCAGCATTCAGTAATACTTCAGCATTCTTGGTGAGGGTATGATGCCAACCAAGGTCAGGGTCATACCAGCCTGTGCCACATGCTCAGAGAGCCCTTCTATGTTCCCTATCATGTAGTCCAGGGAGGTACATCACAGGTCAGCCATAGTGGCATGGACAATGACTGAGTCATATGTGTCCATGCCTCTGACTGACCTGCATGAGTGTGTTATGTGGTGGACCATAGTGCCCCACGGGCATATCACTGTGACCTTCACATTGTCCAGCCTGGTGAGCGGGACCTCACTGTACCGGACAATAAAGGTACCTAACACAACTGTAGCAGGTGTGTTGTATAGCCATACAGGCTGTGACTGTTTGGAACACAGGATTTGTGTGCTATGTGTTGCACGTGCTCTGCTCCGGCTTAACGTATGCCTGTGTGCCAGCTGCAGAGGTGTCTGCTGCTCAGGCAGGATGATATTCTGAGGCTCCACAAATGCCCCAGTGTGTTCATGTGTTTGGATTGCTGTCAGTGTAGGTCTACA
Organism: Protopterus annectens; assembly: GCF_019279795.1. Classification (NCBI taxonomy): domain Eukaryota; kingdom Metazoa; phylum Chordata; order Ceratodontiformes; family Protopteridae; genus Protopterus; species Protopterus annectens. Next base: position 1,186,158,751 of record NC_056732.1, on the reverse strand, counting down.
TCAGACTGGTATTGTAGTCACTGTAGTATTTCATGCCACCTGACAGGTTATGCCAGTACTGGGTTCAGAGTGCTTAGTCCCCAGTTTGGCTATGTGGTTGCATCTCACACATGTGTTGTACGTCCATGTGTAGGGGAGAGGGTTGACTGTGTACATGTGGCAGCTGTGACATTGCCACATGACGCACATATTCCACAACTGTACCATAGAGGTGACTGACAAGTGACCTTTGCACATGCTACCATAGTATTGTCATTGCCATGGTGATTAACAGCACATAGGGCCAATGGGGAACAAGGTACAGAAAGTGAGTATGTGAGGGTATAGTGCCTGTGATTAGTTAGCACTGGCATATATGACTGCTCACGTGGTCAAATGCCAGGTAAGTCATATGCAATGTGTCACAGGCAACATACATGCGAACAGGGCAAACAGTGACGTTCTGCCAAGTGAGACATGGACATACATATAGTAAGCTATGCAGATGTCACTAGGAAGACACAGAAGCTCTGTAAATCTGCATTGCAGGTGGAATCAGTGTTCCAGGGTAACTGCAAGCAAACATGCATGCAAACAAAGCTACAGTAAGCAGGGCTGCATGTAGTCCATTGTACAACAAACAAGCTGTACCACTTCCAGTAGGTAACAGTGCAAATATGCAGGCACTATACACATGTACATGGAAATACACAGGTCAGATGGCCAGGGTCCAGTCTCAGCGCACACAAGTGTACAGACCATGTACCATCAGGATGTACAATAACCAGATTAAAATCCAGGTGCTCACACCTGCAGTAATACACATGTCAAATAACAGACACTAAGCCTTCACTCAGTGGTTCCATACTTAGTAGGATGTATGCTACCTGTCCTGCCACCACAGTATCCGACATTTATGGGGACTCTCCCTCCTGTGAAAGTTAGTTTTGTGTGTTGGGGCTGTCTAGCATGGTATGAGATGTGAGCTTGCAGTGCTAGGGTGCTCCTGTGTGTCCTGTATCAGTCGTTTAGTACTGCACACATATCAACATCCTCAAACATCCGCATTGCAGAGTCCAGTGTGGGCAACATGCCACTTTCAGTTTACATGTCCATCATTGCATATCAATACTTTCATTACTTTATCCCCTGTGCTACCTATGTATGTGGCCTTCTGTTGACATCCTTACCACCAGTATGCAAACATGTGCAGATGATACACTATGGTACTTACCATGGGTGCAGACAACAGTACAAGGCAATCATACCCTTACTGCATCAGGCATGCTGGGATATACCCACAATTATATCAGCACACAGTACTGTTAACAACATGATACTATTACTACATGTCTATGTAGTCACCCTGTGCATCAGCAACATGTTAACCTGTACCTGCACTGATGTTACAGATTGCAGGAGGTGGCACAGTTTCATCATATGCACAGGGTGTGAACTTGGTATGCCTGAGTCTGCCACTGATACCACCAATTGACATGTATGTGTATGTGTGTTAGTGAGGGACAGGAGTACAAGGTGGGGCAATGTTGATGCAGTGTGTGCGTATGCGGTTGCCCTAGGTGTTGTCAATTCGCATGTGTGTATGAATGCACACAGTTCCACCTTATGGCTGCCATATACCGGTGTTTGTGGACAGCCATAGACTGTACCTGCCAGGTCATACAGATCAGTGTCTCTGGCCACAGACATGGTACCTGTGCCTTGCAGGGGTGCTACGGACCATATCTGATACCAATCCAGACTGGGTACTGTCATCAGAAGCAGGTGTTCATTGACTGGACCCAGATCCCTGTTGGGCCTGTCCAGAGCCACATGCACGTGGTCTCCTGGGGCGGTCTGCTGGCACTATGGGGGCGGCGACGGCCCTGTTGTCGTCTGCGACGACTGCCAGCTGCTGCTGTTGCTGGGATACACCCACGTCAATGCCGCAACCGTCCACCATTGCCCTGGCTCATGGACATGTAGTTGTGGAACTGATCTAATATGTCCCCACAACGTCTGTCTATGACATCGGTGAAATTACGGATGGCAGCCGCAATGTCACGCATACTGTCAGTCATGGCTGTGTGACATGCTGTCAGCTCCCTCAGACCCTGCCTGGTGTACCGTTCCATACGTGACTGTGCCTGCATGACAGCCCGAAACATAGCTGAGGTTGTAAGACCTCTGTGGGCACGTCTGACAGGGGCAGTACACCCACAGATGCTCCCACGAGAACCCCTGGACATCTGTCTGTGTGGTACCATCTCAGGGCCATGCCCATGGCTGCTGTGTGGGGAAGCATGTGCCACAGATACCACATTTCCCTGGTCAATTCCCACTGTATCCTGTCCATCACCTAGGGACATTGGTGACAAAGGATGTATTGGCAGGATGACTGTGCACATTGATGGGGTTGACAGCTGTGTACTGTCAATTGGCTGACCAATGACAGACCCTGGCATGCCTTCCTGTGCCATTACACAGATGTCATCATTATCAGTACCCGTGGCACCTGATTCAGGTTCCCTGCTGCATGACACCAGAGCAGCACCAGAACCTGTGGGAGGGAAACAGGAAACACAGTTTACAATGTCTACACAATGTTACCAGTGATGCACACATACACACATGCACACATGCACACATGCACAGGTGCACACGTGCACAGGTGCACACATGCACACATGCACACATGCACAGGTGCACACATGCACACATGCACACATGCACACATGCACAGGTGCACAGGTGCACACATGCAGACATGCACACATGCACAGGTGCACACATGCACACAGTTGCACACTTGCACACAGTTGCACACTTGCACACTACTCAGTATGTGAGATATCAACACACAGACACAGACACACCTGCATGCATACACAGAGCACTACTAAGTGAGCCTAATATTACTATTACTATCAAGACTATTAAAGGTATTGTTAATACACACTCACCAGCATGAATAGGCTGCATTGCTGTTACACTGGAGGGACCTGCAACAGTGAGGAAATTAATGTCAGTGGGCACAACTGTGCCATTGTTACTGAGTATGATACAGGTCAGTAGTACAACAATTGCCTTTCACAGGTCAGCTGCTGATATTGAGAATATCACACTTGCACATTAAATACTATGATGACAGCTACAAACCAAGGACACACCTCACACGTGCATTATTTTTATTTTATTTATTTTACATTTGTTGACCGGGATGGTCCGTCTGGATACATGTCCATTTTCAGCGGAGGCCCGGGGAGAAAAGCTCCACATAGTCAGGAAATTACATACATGTTACATAGGGTACATATTTTCTCCTTTGTTAATTAAACAAGAGAGGAGACACCATAAAGTATTTATTTAAAAAAAAACAATTGTGAATAAGAGACTTCTTCAGTAAGGATCGTATATAGGCAGTTGAGACAGGTTGTAATTTGAAGGAGGGTTCAGACTTTTGGATAGTATCTGTTTTAGGGGAGCTGGTAGCCGGTAGTTGGTTAGCTAAGGATTGTATAGTGTCAGTAAAGAAGGTATTAAAAGTATTGGCTACTTCATCTGGGTTTTTATCACATAGTTTTTCTGGGGTAGGAGTTGAGGATTTTCCTGGATGGAGAAGATTGTTTAGACCCACCCAGAACTTTTGAGGGTTGTTTTGGTGTTTATATTGTAGTTGGCAGTAATAATTTTTTTTGTCAAGTGATATGGCTTTTTTTGTCTCATTTCTTTGCTGTTGGAATTTAATGTGGTCTAGGGGTGACTTGGTTGTACGCCATTTATCCCAGGTTTTATTTCTAAGTTTGATTAGCGATTTGGAGTCTTTTGTTAGCCAGGGTGCAATATGTGTTTTAATTTTGATTAATCTTTTAGGGGCGTGAGACTCAAGTATGGCTAGGAATGTGGTATTAAAATTTAATACTGCCTCCTCTAGGGGTAAATACTTAAGAGCTGCCCAGTTGTGGGATTTAAGTTCCATCAAAAATTTTGTAAGGTCAAAATGTTTCCTGTTTCTAACTGACCTGTACATGGGTGGATTGGAGCATATCACCTTGTTTTTCCTTACGTAGGTAATGAGGTGGTCACTAAGGTCGTTTGGAAGGGTCCCAGACATGTACATGTGGGGTTGACTGTTTATAAGGATCCAATCTAGGATACTCTCTTTTTGGTTATTATTACCTATTCTAGTGGGGGAAGATATGGTCTGTGAGAATCCATGGAGATTTATATGCGTGGGGTTGGACTCGGAGGAACATATATTCCAGTCAATGTTAACATCACCTAGAATAATAGTTTCTTGAGGGTAATTATTTGTTAGCCAGCTAAGAATGTTTTCCAGTGTGTCAGAGTGTTTCCCGGGGGGGATGTAGGTCACAATTAGATTTATTCTTTTTTCTTTGTTTAGCTGTAGTTTTAGTGCTAATATTTCAGTGTTAGAGATCTGGGGTGGTTGTATGGGGTTGATGGTAACATTTAGTGTGCTCTTGTAGAGTACAGCAATACCACCTCCCTTTTTTTTTATGCGGTCAGCCCTATATATATTGTAACCAGGTGGTATAATCTCATTATCTTTGGTCCCTGGTTTTAGCCAGGTTTCTGTTAAGCACATTATATCAGGGAGGTACATTGCTAGTAGGGCATGTAAGTTGTGTATCTTATTGTTTAGACTTCTTATATTTAAGTGGCATATTTGGAGGGGTTGGATGTTCTTAGAGAAAGTGGTTGGCTGTTAGAGATAGGGGTTGACATAGGGCCTTGGTTAGGGTGGATATCCCCATATTTAGTGATGTTTTTTACCAGTGTACACAACAGTCAACTATACATATGGCATATTACCTGCACGCTCGTAGTCATGGTGCTGTGTGGCTCCAGCCTCCATCATAATGCAGGTCTGCTGCTGTTGTTGTTGTTGTTGGTGGGCTGGAGCCACAACACTTATGAGTATTCCCTCCAGTCTGGTGAGTGGGGGATGTGTAGCCACCCCACCACCTGTGGCAACCTGTTGCCTGTGGATATCCGATGCACGCTGACGGACATTTCTGATTAAATCACTGCAGTGATGTTGTACCTGCTCATATGTCCTATAATGAGTGCCTATGTCATTTACCTGACGGACCAGGTCTTGCCACAGTGCAGCCCTCTCCTGCTGATTCTGGCTGGTGCGGGAAAAGAGTATTGCATAATCCCGCACCAGGCTCTGGGGTATTTCCTCATCCTCAGCTGCAGAGTATGCTGGATTGCGCTGGTGAGCCATGGTCCTGAAAAAGGAAATAAAATGATATCAGCAAAATATGTCAGCAGAATTTGGCACACATACTACACATGCTACTCGACTGTTGTGATACAACATATCTCACATATATAGCATCTGTCTGTCTATTGGTGGATACACATGTAAATGGCCAGGTAGTGCTCAGCCAACAACTGTGCAACAGTACCTGGCACACTCCATATGACATACTACCAAACCCCAGCAGTCAGAACACTGATTCAGGTCCAAAGCACCTCCTCACTCTGGGGGTTTGTATCGAGGTACTGTATGGGGTACATCATCAACTACTGTGATCTGACCACAAACTAATTGCCCTGGATATACATATCCCACCTCCATCACCAGCACAAACGACTACAGTGAATAACATTTCAAACGCAAACTTTACACTTCGTAAGACTGAGAAGGTATCCTTTAAGCCCACTGGGCCAGTGGAAGCCACAACCCACAATGCTGACTCCTTCACAAATGATTTCTACGGACATCTCCAAGAATGCATGGATCATGCAATCCCATATAAGACCAAGGCACTCTCCACAAAGGGAAAGCATCCTGTCTGGTGGACCCCAGCCATAGACAGATTGTATAACAAAAGATGGAAGCTACTGCAAGACAGAGCATAATTCCATAAAGGGAAGGCATGTCTGATCAGCACTAGTAAAGAGCTATGTTCTCTCATACAAACATCCATGGGCAACTTTGAGAGGGAAATCACCGGGGACACTACAGATAACCACAAGGCCTTCTTCAGTCATGTTAGAAACCTGGTCAGAAACCCTCCAATATGATCATAGTTAGTACACAACAACAAATAATTCACTGAACCCACAGATATTGGCAACATTGTGGCAGACAGGTTCAGTGCAATTTCCCCCCCGCCCTCTCCCCCAAATGAAGACATACTTATCCCAGCTGAATGTAGCCTCCCTGTCATCACAGATGTCCAGGTGAGAGCCGCCCTCAGAAAAGCAAAAAACACAGCATCAATGGGACCTGATGGTATCCCTGGTTGCATGCTACATGAACTCCAAGAGGAGCTAAACACACATATAGAAGTGTTATGTAACACTAGCCTGACTACAGGATATGTACCAGTACACTGGCGTACAGCAGCAGTCGTTCCACTCCACAAAGGAGGCACCTCTACATACCAATACAATACAACACAATACAATACAATACAATACAATAGATTACAAAACAATACAATACAATATGCTATTGCCCTTGGGACTACAGCAGCATACTGTTCTGCTACCCTGACCATTGTGACACATGTGATGTGATGGTACCTGCTCCTGTCAAACAGTTACACAGGGTGACTCATATGGCATATTACCTATCTGACTACCATCCAGCAGGGGTATGTGTGACATGTACTCATGGGGAGTCTTGCTTCTTAACGCTGTGTGGTTTATTGCAGGGTATGTCTTATCTGTGGGTAGGAACCTGTACCTCTGCCATGTGCTCTCTACTGCGGTGTCAAGGATGACACACAGCGGTCATTTAGGTTGTGGATGGTGTGAGGTGTTACTATGGTTGTTGGACATCTGTCATGGGTGTGACTTAAGTATGTAAATCCAGGAGTGGTAACCTCTATGTGGGTAGTATGTGTGCACTCTGTGGTGTTGTCAGTCACTGTGCATTGGTAATGTGTTTGAGTGCATTGTCACAGTGTCGTACATGTCACTGTGTCCATCTCCATATCTGTAGCTGTCATGTGAGGTACATACTGTGGCAGCCATTGTGTGGTGTGGAGGGGTACACTGACCTACATGTTCATAGCTGACACACCATGTCTGCTGACACATACCATGTACAGGTAATCCAGGAATAGTGTGCCACTGTGACTATCATTGGGAGGACTATTGTACACATTTATGACCCTGTTCACCCCTGACACATGCAGTGATGGACAGCCAATCACATATCTGGTGGTTACTGGTGTAGGTGATTTGAAATGGGGTATGGTACTCCAGTTTTGACACTGGTGTTCACTCCATGCCTTTGTCACCAGGCACCTGTTGCAATACATCTGTACACATGTGCCTCACACAGAATATATATACATCTCTCTCTCTATATATATATATATATATATTTATCTATATGTATATATATATATATATATATATATATATATATATATATATATATATATATATATGTCTACATATATATATATATATATGTCTGTATACATATACACATATATATATCGATGTACATATACTGCTATACATATGGAGATGGGGGTGTGACAGAGAGGGGGTGAGAGTGACAGAGGGGGTGGGACAGGGGGAGTGTGAGATTATCATATACAGTCATATCTGTAGATAGTCAGATCTGTCTGTCTATGTATATGTATCTACATATATCTATATCTGTATGTGCGTATTACATATATATGTTTGTACATATTCTATCTACATCTGTCTATGTATTCCTACATCCCTCTCTATCTATGTATACATATATGCATATTATACATATATATATATGTATATATATATATATATATATATATATATATATATATATATATATATATACATACATACATACATATATTGACATACATATGTATCCATATGATAGATAGGTATATCAACATGTTTGTTTACAAAACTGTATACACACACTAACATACTGCTAAACATACATAACTGTGAAACCTACTTTGTACATTGCACTACAACCTACATTCAACCTACATTGATATGTGCACATAGATGCCCTCACATACATATGTATGTACAGCCTTCACTGATAGTTGCTGTATGTCCCCTGCCCTATGCACATCTTCATATACATATAGATACAGACCAATGACACATATGGAGGGTTCACAGTATGTAGACGTTTAAAGTATTACTTTATATTACCTGTGTTTGTCACAGCTGCTTGCGTTGCCTTTTGGATTGGTGTCCTGCTGCTGCTCCAGTTGACATATGTCAGCTTTCTAGTAGGTTTTGTTGAGTGTTTTTGTTTGTGTATGTTTTCTCTCTCTCTCTCTCTCTCTCTCTCTCTCTCTCTCTCCCTACCTCCAGAGGGTGCAATGAAAGTATTGCATGTGTGGACTGGGAGTACAGCATGTTTTTGTAGGTATCTGCATATGTCCATTTAATGGCCTCTGCACCAGTTGTTAGCCAGCATTTGCTAATTGCATGCAGCCAGTTGTGTACTGATTGCAGTTCTCACTGTGATTTCAGGACAGTGCTATAAAAAGGTATGTGAGATAGGCGTAAACCTTTCAGAGTTTAAGGGTAGGGACCATGCTGGTATGCTGTGGATACTGTTCTGTGAGTGTAAAGGTTAGTATCTTTCTCATATTTCTGGCTGTGTTGTAAATTAACATTTCTCCATTCATTTCTCCAGTTTCCTGTACTAAGTGTGTATGTACACTGACACCTAAGACTACTACTACTGTTAATGTGGGTGTGTGTGCTTTCCTGTGGGAAATGTGGTGTAACTGGTATATAGCAGTGGCTCTTGCACTTTGTTGCTATGGCTTCAATATTTGCCCTTTACATTCACTACTTGTATGCCTGATAGGTGTCTTGACTGTAGTGTGTTGCTGTGGCTTTCCTTTTTTCCATGTACATTCACACCTTGGAATGCTTGCTATATCTGCTAGGGTGTTACTGCATGCAGTGTGGTCTGGCCATGGTGTGGACCTTGACATCTATTAGGGTATTTGAATATGCTGCTGAGCAGGCCCCAGAGACTCTCAGGTGCATCTTTTATTTGCCTCATGGAATGGTACATATTAGTGGGGTACACCCATTAAATTGTCTGGTATTCTGCAGTTGTGACTGTGGGTTAGCATGAACATATGTTTTACTACACTATTTCCGACGTGCAAGTGGTGCATACTTTCAGTACTTCATAGTTACCATTGCATGTGTTGTAACACCTTTCTGCCTACTGTTTGCACATTTCACAGGGAGTCTGTGGGGCATCCCTGTAACTCAGTCACTGTTGCTATGTCTAGGCTCTTAACTATTCAAATATGGCAGTGTCAGACCTCTCAAGTGTACAGATATTTGCAGGATGTCCACATTTTTGCCTCATATTTTGGTCCATATCTCATAAACAGCTTTTTCTGGTAAATCACTCAGGGCTCAAGTCAGACTATAGTGACAAAACATTTCAGTTTCAGACTTCATACCCTTCCAAACATCCAACATAATGCATAACCTGTTACTCTCTCAACTGTCTAAGTTTGTTGGAGCAATATTTGAAATGTGTCCCTGTTTTTGGGCCTTTGCACCACATTTTTTATTACTTAGTCCAGATGTGTTGCTGTAAAAGGTTGTGGGGTATGGGCAGTGATTATCCTGCTGTGAGTATGTGTGTGGCTTGCAAGGTGCTACAGTGACATTATTACCTACTAGCTACCAAGTAGCATGGCTGTTTCTGTTCACACACTACTAATATAGTAATCCACTACATTTGACAGTAAATATAACTGACATGCTTTGTGTACTACACATCCTATATTCACTTTACATTCATTCCTACTATTGCATGATATATTTATTGTAGCACAATGTTCTTATATAGCAGTCATGGCTTAGTGATAAGTCATGTAGACTACTGTTTTCAAGGTCCTGGGTTTGGGACTGACAGTGGGATTTTATTTTGCTTTTGAGCAGACTACAGGCCTTGTCATTCAGAGTGACTAAGGCACTTTTAAGCAGTTGTAACCGGGCTAGCGCTGGTTTGCGCGGAGCTCATGCATGCGCACTGGTGTTCAGCTCCGCGCATACCCGCTTACAACTGCTTAAAAGTGCTTACTCTTGCGTACACCCGCGCTAATTTCTTTGAAAGAAATGAAATGGGGAGACAGGAAAGTGGGGAAAAAGGGGTCACAACGAGGGTAAGACAGTATGGAAACAAGCTCAGGTTTTGCAAGAGGGATGTAGGTAAGGCCCACAGCTGCCCATTTCTTCATCAGCAACAGCTGTGCATATGTTTGTAATTTGGTGTGACATTTGAAACCTTCCATCCCTGAGAGAGGTGCAAGGACAACAATAATACTTGTTGTACAGCCAATTGTAATTGACAGTTTCCATGTCCAGCAGACATGTGTGCAAAATGGGCAGCTATGTATGCGGCGTAATTTTTTTGTGGGTACAGAGTGCCCTTTTTTTTTTTTTTCCAGGTGAGAGTGGTATGTCAGGTACAGGAAGTAGGTATAGCTGGGGAGGTAGGTTGGGTAGGTTAACAGACAAGACAAACAAGATGCATACAGGGGCAGTGTATGGCACATGTGGGGGGGTTACACAATTGACGGGGATGGATGTTTGGATATCTCGAGCCCATGAGCCCACAGATGGCAACAGTGGAACTGAGATCCCCACCCATGGGCAGTTGCCACTGTACCTTCACTGCCCGGGATGGGGCTGTGCTGGGGGCTGTGTAGGCCGGGCAGCAGGCACGCCCGTAAGTTGTGCCACCCATGCCTCAAGCTGGCGTAGGGGCCCAAGAACAGCATCCTGGATCTCCCTACGCACCACAGTCCGGACATTACGGAGGGTGAGTGGATGTTCTCCTCCGGCCACACTTGCCGAGGGGGGACGAGCCCCATCCCTTGCAGCGCTTCCACCCACAGGGTGGCACAGGGCCACCAGAGGAGGGTCCGGACTGGGCACTACTGCCAGGTGCACTCGCCAGCTGAGGAGGGAGAGGTGGGTCCGCTGGAACCCGCCTTCCCTGTCATCCTATGTTTTGCATTATGTTATGACAGTTTGGGTTAGTAACATACAATACCATTCACAATTAGTTGTAACAGCATGCATTAGTATTCCCATTAACCAAACACCCATATATTCAAACCATTGAACAGCAAGCATAACACATGCATAATTTGAACAGCAATACACAATCCAGCAACATGCAGGGTTGATTGATGGCAACAGGCCATCAGGTTTGGATGTATGAACAGGGCAGATGCATCAACGTACATGCAAATATGTATGAACCAACAAGACAAATGTCCAGGGGTGTTAATTGTGATTGCACATACCAATTTCACGTGGAATGGATTATATGTGGTTATAGGGTAGGGTGAAGAAAATTTAATTAACACCTTCAAATACCAATACATATGCTGTACATTTCTAATAGCTGCATATACATACACACTACAGTTATGCCTACAGTTTCCTATGTGATAACTACTTCAGGTTGGTGATGGGAATGTTACTGCTACATCAATATACATTTTCATTTTTATTCATACACATTCATATCTGGCTCTGTTCAGCTACATCATCCTGCTACATTTGCTTTATATAGCTATAGACAACTGTGGATGTTTGGTATTTCAGACAACCATACTATCTGCATATTGCAGACTGTGAGCAACATATGCAGATTTTGGGACACACATTCCAGCTGCGGTACCAATTTCAACACATGTTACTGTTTGGTTCTGCCTGTCACATTCATTTCATTCTGTACTGACTGCAGTATACTTTATTCAGGAGTTATTACTACTTTATTGGTGGATTCATAATTCTTTCTCACACTCTCTCACTTGTTTTATTTTTACAATTCAGGATGGTACTTAATTCTAGGCTTTATTGACATGTTTTACCTGTAGTTATAACAATCCTTTCCAACAGTCTCACTTCTGTCATGTTTCTGTATTTCACCAGGGATATATTTCACACGTGTTTTACTCATCTTCTGCAGCTGTACTGTTCAGCTTGCTGCAGGTTATGTACTATTACATTACAGGTGGGACATCTTTATTTCAGACTTGTTTAATTTTTATGTTTGGATTACAGGCTGCATCACACTTTTGTAATCAAGCAATACTTGCAAACCTTCTTACACTGTTACTTGCACATTTTATTAATTAGTGACTACACTGCACTCTTTTGCTAACTGTCATACTGTCATACTTATATATTTATTTACAGTTACAGGGAGAGAATTACTGACCTGTCTGGTGGCGCAACCATGCCAGCCTATTGCCATAGGCTCGATGGTTCGCAGAAAGGACACCTGCAGCTGTAATATAAATAAAGTAATATTGGAATACACATCTCCATAATATCAGCTAAGTTAATTTCTTACATAAATAATTACATGTAACTTACTCAGTAGTGGGGCGTTGGGCATTTGCCGGGCCTCCTGGATCCAACGGTTCAGTTGGTCCTGCTTCCATCTCTTCAGGTCCGCATGGTGGTGATGGACCTGCTCACCAGTCCTTGGTATCCCTGTGGCACTGGTGAGATCATGAGCCAACCGGTCCCATGCCTCAGCCCTATATGCTTCCCACAGGACATGGCCCTGCATGAGTTGGGCCTCATGATTGTGGACAAGGAGCCAAACCATATATTTGGACTACTCAATGCCCCACCTCTCTGCTCGGAAGCAACTACCCTCACCTACACCTGACATCCTGGCTGCAAGTTGGTTCTACAATCGGTTATGCTGTGTATTCCCGCCTATGGGGCTTATATATGCCATTTTTCCCGCACTTATCTGTGATTGGCCATTTTGGAATTGTATCAGCTTCACAAAACCTGCTTTGTCATGCTCCTCTTTCTATTCATTCCTATATATATGCTATTACTGCATTTCTAAGTGTAACTGTCATGGCGTAGTGGTACAGTACTTTGACTATGGTGCATGATATCCTGGGTTCAAACCTGGCCATTGCTTTTTATATTTTATGTCTGTCTACACAGGCTAGGAGGTGTGTCTGTGTAAAGGCAGTTTTGATACAACTTGCTCAACGTTCCCTGTCGGTTAGCTTGTTGGCGCGGCGCGCAGCTCCACACAAACGGGTTACGCTGGTTTACGCGTCATTTGGCTTTCAGCACGCATATTACGCTGAGCTCAGCTATGGGCACACAGTTTCAGTGTGTTAAACCACTGCTCACCTACGGGCACTCATTTTATACCTGTTAAAACACTGCTCACCTACAGGCAGATGTACGCAACTTGCTAGACTGTAGCTCAGCTATAGGCACATCTGACATTTTTTTTTTTATCTCACATTTCTTAAAAATACATGGCCCATTTCATTACATTTTACATAAAATATAATTTTATATGTGTACATATATGTCAGACACTTGTTTCGTGCTTATTTCACGAAAAATAAAAATTGATGTTGTGGGGGCTCAAACCATGACTGCCTACTCTTCAGCCAATGTCTTTACCACTACACTATTGCTTTTTGGTTTTCTTTTCATATTTAGTTCTTATATGCTTTTCCACTGACTGCTAACTGTGGCTACGCTACGGGCACACCCGCGCAAACGAGCGCACTCACTGGCAAACATCTTTACAATTTAAAAATAAAATATAAGATGTTCATTTCTACATTTTATGTTCATAGTCTGTGGGGGCATGTGTTGTGTTTATTCACATTTACACAGACTCTGTCATGGGGGTTTACTTTCGGGACTTTAAATCTTCTGGGGGCGTGTCCGTTTGCAGGGCTCGGCCTACAGACACACCCCCTACTGTCTTCCAAGGACCGTGTTAGCCTGAGGTGTGATTCAGCATGCCCTCATGCATATGCATGACATGCTGACGTCACACCGTTTAACTGCAGCCTCCATGTAAGCCTTGTAACTCTTACACGGAGGCTTTGTGAATCCTGCCCATTGTGTGTAGAAGTAGACTGTTATCATGAAAATGTTCTGAATAGGGCAGTTTTGTCATTATTGGTTAATGCATTTTTGTTTCATTGCCTACTGGAAAAATGTTTGAACAATAAATTTAAAATGCGCTCTAACTTAAGTCTAACAAGTGTGCTGTATTATACAAGGAATATAATTTAATACAATCAGGAAGGTGAATCAAGGAATGCATACATGTATGCATGGCCCTAAAAATGTGCTTGAAAACAGCCCAGAGGAAAGTGTGAAAAGCTCAAAATCATGGGCAAAGTTTAAGCTTTACTCTTGTTACCAACGCAATGGATGAAGGTAAAACAGTTCACACCACATTACCTTGACCTAGCCAAGCCTTTTGACACAATCCCCTACTCAGGTGTAGTACAAAAGATGAATAATGTAGGAGCAAACACTTACATCACCAGCTGCATTGCCAGCTTGGCTCACAGGATGCAGGAGATCAAAACAGGGGAAGAGACCAGTCACCAATGGAGTCCCCCAGGGTTCGGTGCTGAGACTTTTTCTGTTTGGCGTATACATCTGAAAAGTAAAAGGAAATACCACAGAGCTTTGGCCAGCTAAGTTTGAGATGACTGCAAGCTAGAAGAAGTTATTGAATCCCCAAATAACTTAACTATCATGCAGGAAGGTTTGTCCCAAATAATAACTGGTGTCAAAATCATGACAATGCCCTCTGACAACTGATCCAATTGTTTGGCATTTGGGAACTGTGTGTACAGTGACCTAACTTTTGACCAACATGTGCCCAGAGTCATAAAGCCTTTCTATATTGCACAGCTTATAAACAGATTGATTGTGACTAGATCTAGAGATTATGTTGTCCCCCTTTACAAAGCTCTCATTATGTCAATCATTTTGTATAATGCCCACTTAGGCATGTATCTGTCCAGCCCCATGCAACAACTGGAATACCTTCAGAGATACCTTACTAAAAGGATACAAGTCCTAAACAATAGGTCTTGCATGGACCACCTCAAAGATTTATTACTATAGTCAGTATCCTACAGAGTGCTTAGAGGTGACATGTCTGGCATACAAAGCATCCTCCGACATAATACAGATGGACCTAGTGAACATCTGCAAGTCAAATGGCATCAGAAATACTCAGTCCAGGTATATAAACTGAATGTTGTGGAGAGATGGATATATATCATAGAGGCTATCACTGTTCCAGAACAGACTATCCATAAAAAATAAAGAAAAGCTCATCCATCCATATTCAAATGCAACTTGGATATAAGGATTGGTAATAGAAAATGTACTCCAGAATTTCCCCTCATGCCACTAATGGATAGAGGCAGTTCCTAAATGCTGCATCCATTACATGGCCCCCTCAAATTATCTATGGTATGATCACAGTTGTTCTCACTAGGGCTAATATACAATTATCAGCCATGGGGATAGCTAAGACCAATCAGAAAATGTTAATTCAAACACAAAAAGGTACTTGGCTAAGCTTAAAATGTCCTCAAAGTGAACCTATGTTGTGGTAGCAAATAGTTATAAAAAAATACCCTTTTTAGTTTACCAAGAGCCCCTGTCACCCACTGCCCCCCAGTCTTTAACAGCTTCTGGCGCTTATGGCCATATCTATATGAGTAGTACGTGTAGTTTAATGATTCTGGTTCTTTTATATCATATATGTCACTGAGATTTAAAGAATTAATGCAATTTTTTAGTTTTTTAGCTGAAGCAGACAATTTGAAGTTTGAAAGTGGAAGTTATGAATGTGAGGTTGGATATAGTTGCAGCAGTACAACGACAACAGCAACAGCAGGACCGAACGGTCGCTTCAACATCATCTCAGCTGAGACAAGATGGACAAGAGGTTTCCACTAGTTTGCAACCGATACAGGCAGAACAAAGGGATTCTATGCCTGATCAATATTCAGGGCAAACAGGTCCTTTTCAGCATACTATTATGGAACCTAGTCCTTGTCAGTTTAATCAGCAAAGACAAACAGTGAACATATCTAGTCTGCCCAACAATAATATTGGATCTGATATTAACCGTAATAAAAGTCTGATGTCTCAAAACAATTTACAGATGCCAATGCAGCAGCAGCCAATAGGTAATGTTCTGACGCAAGTACCTAACCTTAGAGATTGGCTAGTGACACCGATAGGTTTATTAGGAGCGAACACTCCTAATAACAGTACATTAAGGAATAGTCCATCAGATAAAACTATATCAGAGTTGTTAAATGCGCTGGATCATAATATGCTCAAATATAAGAAACTTTGTTTGGAAATTGAATATTTCCAAGAGTGTTTGAGGTTAGAAATTGTGACAAAGAACCTGGCGATATCCGACAGGTTTGGTGCCAGGTTCAGCTTTTCATGAAGATTTAATCAAACTTTTTAACCAACAAGGGTTACTATTGTTACAGACTATGATCAAACATTACACTATTTTAATTAAAGAACTGGAACCGCTTATCGAATATCTAGATGCTAAAATCAAGCAACATTCAGATTTCATAAGACATAAATATGAATATATACATTGCTTCCAAAGTACAGAACAACATCTCAAAAAAATAAGGCAAACCAAAATTAAAAAACTGCAAAGAGATCAGGCACAATATAACACAGGCTTGGCATACCCCCAACCCCAATTTCACAAACATGGTCAAATCGACAGATGTCTAAGCCTAGATTGAATGGGGGTATAGACGCATTGCAAGATGCGTCTTCAGCATTTCAGGATGTTCTGCAACAAGGAGATGTTCAGAATAATGCAGATACAGAAGATGTGCATAATGAGAACATCAGAAGAAGTGAAAGAATTAGGGAACATAATAACAATAATAATAATGAGGCAAGGGACAACCAACAGGCTTCTACCTCTAATTCTAAGCAGGGTTTTCCACGACGCAGTCAAAAGAAACAGTGGAATAGGAAGAAGAATCACAACAACAGGAGATGACAATGATAAACTATCAGCAAAATGCATTAGTTGTTATCAAGAACAAACAAGAGGACTTTACAGTTTATAATTTTTCATCCTTTCATGTAACAGAAAATTTAGTAGACATTTTGTCGAAAGGTTTTACATTTGTACCTACAAACAAAATGAACATTGCACAATCTGTGATGTAAAGTTATTTGTAAGGAAATTGAATCTGAAACAGCTCTTAGGTGGACAACCCATTAAAGGGGACCAGTTAAGAGTTGCCAGTTGTTACAATCCACCATTGCACAATACATTGTATACATTTGAAAACATTTGCGAATTAGATCTCAGGAAGCTGAATGAATGTAAAAGGGTTGATAAACACAATATGAGTAAGGATGAAAAGGACAATATAGAATTGTTGTCAGCTAATGTGAGGGTGATGAATCCAGACAAGGGTGGAGGGCTTGTAGTTATGGGCACACCAGTTTATGTCAGGAAGATCAAAGAATTACTAACATCTGATACATATGAGATATCATCAATCAATTTATATAACAGATCCAATCAATTTATTAAAAGTTTTTTAAACAAATTGTTTATTGTAGTAAGAATAGACTTGCATGCATTCAATTATTTGATGATTGAGTCACCAAGAGTACCATGCATCTTTGGTGTGCCCAAAATTCATAAAAACATCAATAACCCACCCTTTAGACCAATAATGCATGGTAGGAGATCTTCCACCTATGTCTGTGACAAATTTGTAGACACAATAATGAAAAATTATGTAGCAATGGAATAGTGGATTGTCAAAGATTCCTTGGCAATCAATAGCTTTAAATTTAAGCAGGAAAACTATTTTTTTAACAGTTGATGCTAAAGAGCTATATACCAGCATACCCCATCAGCAGGGTATAGACTGGGCTATAACAAGAATGCAGCAAAAAAATGTCTCAGAGGAGGAAGCCTCTTTGGTACGTGAGTTATTGGATGTGATCTTGTCTTATAACTTTATTCTTTTCGACAATCAATTTTTCATCCAAAAGAAAGGAGTAGCAATGGGATCGCCGTGTGGGTCTAGTTTTGCTAATCTGGTGATGTCATTTTGGGAAAATAAGTTTGCGTTTGAGAATAATCACCTCAAAAACATAATTAAATTTTATGTGAGATTTATAGATGACATCTTTATAATTTTTGAAGGTGATGAGAATGTTGCAGAAAAAATTATCAACACACTAAATGACTGTAGAGAATTTTTACAACCAACCCACAAATTTAACACAAATTCGATTTCATTTTTAGATGTAACATTGAGTAAAAATACACAACAAAAAGTATATGAAGCAAAGATATTCAGGAAACCTACATATTCTAATAAATTTCTACATTTTTCTAGTGCACATCCAGTACATCAAAAAAAGTCAGTAGTCAAGGGCCAGTTGGTTAGAGCTGCGTGAATGATTACATCAGAAAAAAATTTTGAAGAAGAATGCTTAAATTTGAAACAGATGTTCCTGAAAAGAGCATATCCCATCTCTTTATTAGAAGCCTTAATTGAAGAGGTAAGGCTCGAAAGAATAAATGGGCATTTCAAACTCATTTTGCAACAACAAACTGTTCTCTTTGGTAACCAATCCGCTCCACAATTTAGAACAGTAAGGCAAGGAACAACTAAACAATCTGACAATGCTGAGTTTAATTCAGCCTGCATATTGAGATTTTACTTGGACTTTCGTAGTATAAGAGACATAATAATGAAAAATTGGGCTGTTTTAAATGACGACAGCACATTGATATCCAAACTAGGAAGGTCACCCAAAATAGTTTGGAAAAATGGATTGAGTTTTAAGGAGTTGTTTCAAAAGAAACCACAAGATAACCCCCTGCTTTTCAATAAAGGTATGATGCAGTGCAATAATTGCTCCTACTGCCATTACATGGCTTTAGGGGCTAAAACAGAGATAAATTGGGTGAAGTTATTGACTAAGGGTAAATTCAATTGTAATTCAAGAGGAGTCGTATATTTAGCTGCCTGTCAAGGGTGCCCATGTTTTTACATAGGAAAAATGGAGCGTAGATTAAGAGACAGGGTTTATGAACATCTTAGAAGCATCAATTTGCGCAAAGAAGAAAATGCCCTGGCAAGACACATTATGACATTTCCAGAACATAGATTTTTCTTTAAAGTTATTTACCAAGTTAGACAGGATGTGAGGTTGGGGGGCCCGTTTGGCTTGTTATTAGAGAAAAAGTGAGCTCTTATGGCAAATAAAGCTCAATGCTTATACACATCCAGGGCTCAATGAGAAATGTTCCTTAATGTGCATTTTGAAGCTTAAGAGTTTAGATAGATAGTCATAACTTGATGGTTTATTTATCTGCGATAACATCTCAAATAATTATTGAAAACTATGGGATCAAATAAAGGAGATAGTACATTTGTTATACATAACAGTTAATACACATTATATAGGAATATTCTCTAGAAATTTATCGATCTAGTGTTTGTCTGTTTACTTGAATGTAGAAAATATAGAGTGCTAGTTCTGCATAATTGTATTACTGATTGTTTTATCCAAAATATACGGTAGGGATGTTTAAATGTTCACTGTTTATTCAGGTTACTTAGTTTATTTGTTTTGTCATTTTTAAATAGTTTACTAAGTCATTTTTATGATTTAAATATGTTTTTACTTGAACATTTATTAGATGCATAGCACAGCTGTAGTAAAATGCAAAGCCATCTAAAGCAAGTTTAATCTTTGTTATTAATTGAGGCATCAGTGTTTTTAAATAAGTTTATTCCTTTAAGAATGGAGAGTGTCATTAACAATGTTTGGGTGGGATAATTATATATAGCATTTGAAAATGAAATGACAATATTTTGTTTGGCTTGCTTTTTCTTCTGAGGAAGTCTAACTATTTGCGTTAGATGAAAAGCGTGTAATATTTTAGCATTTAAATAAATAGAGTGTTCTCAAGAGTTATAGCTCTAGCAGCGTTATTTACCAAGACAATTTGAAGTTATCATTTTTGGTGGTATCCTTTTTATCAAGAATACAATTAAAATCTCCAGCATAAACTATGTCTCCTTTGGCTTAAATTGATAATAATTCTAAATATTTATTAGCAGTTCCTGCACCGATACTAGGGATCCAATATGTGCGAGCTAAAGTGATGTATCTTTTATTCAACTCTGGCACTGCTAAACATAACATACCATTCTTCTCTGAAAAAGTGTCTACTATTTTGGGCATTGGTAAAGATTTGTTCCACAGTATCATAGTGCCTCTTCTCTTAGCTTGGAAATGAGATTCCACAAGTGTTGTGTAACCATTGTAAGATATTCTGTCTAAGTACTTTTTAATAAAGTGTGTTTCTTGTAGAAATGCTATGTCGATTTTATTCATTTTCAAATATTTTGATAGACTTCCTCTTTTTATGGGATTGTTAAGGCCATTAATATTTAAGGATAATCATTTATATGTATGCATTTTTAAAGAAACAATTGTCATTCATAAAGTTTGTTATAGGCTTGAATTTAAAACAAAACATATCTAATGAAACAAGTATAACTATACACAATCCTAAACATGGAAAATTAGATTCCTGGTTTGATGAATGCATCATCCAAACCACCATCTTCATACCCTAAGACTCTCATCAATATCCATCAAGTGCTTCTGCCTTCATTTAAATACTTATTCAGATTAAATATGAAAATAAACCTTTTAATGATATAAAATATGATTTGATTCACAATAACTAATGTCATGCAGTAAAAATTTAGCATAGCTCTATACAGCATATATGAAAGTGAAATATACTAAATTCTAATAAACAATAGAACTTTATGTTGATTAATTTGACTGAAGTCACTAATTATGATATCTCAATTCCTAATAAAAAATAAAATATAAAGAAACGAACATAAATAATGATAATAATAGTTTATCATGAAACTAAGAGTAAACCATCCAAAAAGAGAGACCAGCACTCAATGGCAGCAGGATAAAATTACATTTATTAAGGTTGTCAAAACAACCTACTATTAATGCACAAACCGGTTTCGGCTGTTAAAGCCTTTTTCAATGTGACTTAACAAAAAGATTAAATTTCAAAAAAACATAATGCATCCTGGTTCTTGTTTTATACCCACACCTTAAAGTGGTATTATCCATTTTCATTTCTCTATCCATAGTGCTTATACATTGTGTTATACTGTTGGAATATGGATGAAAATCATATCATGAACATAATTAAACATATAAATCTGCCACATTAACATGCTTATTATTACTTACTAACTTGTAAATGTATTATAATTATATTATAAAGCTTGTATTATTGGCATATGTTTATTATACATTTTTTATAAATAAGAGGCCCACATTAATTACACAAGTATTGTGAAAATATTATAACCACTCAGAATGTGATTCTTGTGAAACTTATTTCAACACTAACCCCAAAAGAATATTATTTATATTATAAGGGGCAAGTTCCCAATAATATGCATATAATTATTTTCAAAAAGCACATTATTGTGTGTCTTAATTATTAAATATTGAGGGTTATAA
The DNA here is from genome assembly GCF_019279795.1 of Protopterus annectens. NCBI lineage: Eukaryota > Metazoa > Chordata > Ceratodontiformes > Protopteridae > Protopterus > Protopterus annectens. Next base: position 1,186,137,355 of record NC_056732.1, on the reverse strand, counting down.
TGTGACTCCTGAGTAAATTGTGGACCAAAATCATATGAAATTTCTGTTACCTGTGGAAAAATATACACATAAATATATCACTATATATATGTATATGTATATCTCTTTCCTTGTCCCATTATTGGTATTAAGCATAGACCTGTTATTGTTATATGGTCTATGTATATCAAAAGTTATAATATTCAACTGCCTGATGATATTATTATAATCTTAGCATTCCTTTTGGGCACCTAAAAACTATCCCTCATGTACTTGATATTCGTTTAGTCCTGGTTTGAAAAAAGCCCCAAGGGTGGTAATCCACCTTTGTTCCATATTGTTAAGTTTGGCTCCAATGACTGACAGTAGTGTTATTTCTAAAGATAAATGCACACATGTTTTTTCTAAGTTACAACGACAAATGAAAGCCCTCAGAATGAATATATGGCATCAGAAGTCATTTAAAGCATACAAAATTAAAGATATAACACCAAGAGGACTCCGTATTAAGTTACAACCTTTAGTTTCAAACATTGATAAAGAATTAAGGCAGGAATGGGCTACAGCCCAACATCAAGCATCGATGTTATTTGTGGAATGTCTTACCAAATATTATGATAGAAATATCCAGATCCTTATTCAAGAATTACAGACAACTTGTTTAGAAGCTGAAACTTTTTCTGACACGAGCTATTATCAGGACCAGTTATCCCAATTAGCTAAGGAACTAAATAATATAGAAACAGACCTCAAGAAAAGAAAATTACATAAATTCCATCGTGACTTAGGGGATTATGAACAGGGTATACCCTTTGTTACTACCAAGAATGTGAGATTTAATGAAGGCACATACAGACCACCCAGGGGTAGGAAAAGACCAAGACCCATTTTAAAAAAACATGAAAGCAGAAATCAGTTCACTACGGATGATGATTTTTCATCCACTACGGAAGGTGATGCTTCCTCCAACCAGGCGTCCCCAGTGGCCAAAAGAAAGCAGTCCCCCCCTTTAGGGGCAATAAACGTAGAGCAGGCAGGAAGCATAAGCATGGGTGCAGAAATGGTGACAACCAACTTACAAACACTTTTGAAAAAAATAACGACACAGTAAAGAATGTATTGAATATTTCATCAGTGACACTTACAGAAACTCAATATAAAGTGTTAAATAAAGGACTCAATTTTGTACCCACTACACCTGTGTCTGAACATTTATTGGTGGATGACATCAATAATTTTTGTAGAACACTTAACTTAAAGTTATTCTTTTCAGATACAACCAATTCTCAAAGATCTATTGGTTTCAGGTTTGGAAAATCCTCATTTATGCCACCAATGGACAAACATGTGTCCATATTCAAGGAGTGTGTTTTGAAAGATTTACATTTTTCTAAAAATATGGATAGTACTCGTAGTAATCTTAACCAACAAGAATGTGAGGCTCTTAGGCAATTACAACAAAACAAAAATATTGTGATCACAAATGCAGATAAAGGTGGGGGCATTGTGGTGATGGACTACACAAAATATAAGGCAGAAGCTATGAAACAGTTATCTCAAACTCAGTTCTATATCAAGATGGTAGTGGATCCAACTCCAAATTTCAAAACAGAAATAGATTCATTCATAGATTTAGCTGTGGAAGAAGAAATTATCACTTTACAAGTGGCTAACCAACTTAAAGTTTCAGAACCAATGCCGCAATACCTTTACTTAATACCTAAGACACATAAAGATCTTAATAACCCACCAGGCAGACCGATAGTGTCAGGTCGTGGGTATTTAACTGAGCCTTTATCTGCTTTTTTGACTGAGTATCTCAAACCATTATTGCCTAGGATTAGATCACACATCCAGGACACAACACAATTCCTGAATATTATTGAAGATTCTCAACTGGAGGAAGACTGGCTATTATGCACATTAGATGTAACATCTTTATATACTAGTATCCCACATAAAGCTGGCATTTTGGCTGTGACATATTGGTTAAAAGAATCAAAATTATATTCAACAGGATTTAACAACTTTCTTATCAAACTAACTGAGTTTGTATTACAAAAAAACATCTTCTATTTTGAAGGTAACCCCTTTTGGCAAATCAAGGGGACAGCTATGGGGGCGTCTTTTGCCTCGATTTATGCCGATCTTTTTATGGGATATTATGAATTCCACTTCATATATGATTCTCAGCGGAACATCTACATGGAATATATGGACATATGGCGAAGGTATTTGGATGATTGTTGGTTAGTGTGGCATGGGAGCAAGGATGTATTATCTGAATTTGTGGAATATCTTAACAACAATCCATTTGATATAGAATTCACAGTCAATATTGGATATAATGAAATTGTATTTTTGGATGTGTCGGTTAATAGATTACCGGACCATACCTTAGCAACAACAATACACAGAAAGTTTCCACAGTATAATACGATTCTCCATGCAACAAGTTCCCACCCCCGCCACATTATCAGTAACATTCCCAAATCACAATATATGCGCCTGAAAAGGATTTGTTCAACTCCAACAGAATATTCCAGACAAACAGCAGAATTAACAACTAGATTTGTGGACAGAGGATATAATCCTAATCAGCTAAACAAAACAGTTGCACAAATAGGAACAAAAAGTAGAGAAGATCTTCTTCAATATAATAGATCTACAGAAGGTTCCAAGCAGGATAGGCAACCGATCAGATTAGTCACTACGTATGGTAATAATACAATTTGGTTCAGACAAATAGTCAATAAACATTGGAATATATTACAGTCAAACCCATTTCTTTTGGATATTCTTCCTGATACCTGCTCTTTTTCCTATCGTAGAGGACGCACAATTCAGTCTAATTTAACACATTATAAAAGATATACACCAGGAATTAAACATCAAACCACATTGTTTGGGGATGCTTTAGTTGGTTGTTACCCCTGTGGACACTGCAGTTTATGCCAACACATTTGGAAAACTAAGGAATTTACTAGTAAAAACACACCTAAGATATTCAATATAACAACTTTTGGCAACTGCAGTTCAGATTGGGTGATATATTTGGCCCAATGTTCTTGTTCAGCTTTCTATGTAGGGCAGACCTCCAGGCCTATTAGAATCAGAATTAGCGAACACCTTAGTTCAATTAGAAATAGGAGAATAACCAACGCTTTATATAAACACACTCAACAACACACAGGAGCTTCATTCAAGTTTATTATAATAGACAAAATACAATCACACAGAAATTTCAAGATGGGATGGCACACCAAACTTAACAACATGGAACAAAGGTGGATTACCACCCTTGGGGCTTTTTTCAAACCAGGACTAAATGAATATCAAGTACATGAGGGATAGTTTTTAGGTGCCCAAAAGGAATGCTAAGATTATAATAATATCATCAGGCAGTTGAATATTATAACTTTTGATATACATAGACCATATAATAATAACAGGTCTATACTTAATACCATTAATGGGACAAGGAAAGAGATATACATATACATATATATAGTGATATATTTATGTGTATATTTTTCCACAGGTAACAGAAATTTCATATGATTTTGGTCCACAATTTACCCAGGAGTCACATTATAACCCTCACTATTTAATAATTAAGACACACAATAATGTGCTTTTTGAAAATAATTATATGCATATTATTGGGAACTTGCCCCTTATAATATAAATAATATTCTTTTGGGGTTAGTGTTGAAATAAGTTTCACAAGAATCACATTCTGAGTGGTTATAATATTTTCACAATACTTGTGTAATTAATGTGGGCCTCTTATATATAAAAAATGTATAATAAACATATGCCAATAATACAAGCTTTATAATATAATTATAATACATTTACAAGTTAGTAAGTAATAATAAGCATGTTAATGTGGCAGATTTATATGTTTAATTATGTTCATGATATGATTTTCATCCATATTCCAACAGTATAACACAATGTATAAGCACTATGGATAGAGAAATGAAAATGGATAATACCACTTTAAGGTGTGGGTATAAAACAAGAACCAGGATGCATTATGGTTTTTTGAAATTTAATCTTTTTGTTAAGTCACATTGAAAAAGGCTTTAACAGCCGAAACCGGTTTGTGCATTAATAGTAGGTTGTTTTGACAACCTTAATAAATGTAATTTTATCCTGCTGCCATTGAGTGCTGGTCTCTCTTTTTGGATGGTTTACTCTTGGTTTGGACCGTGCACCAACAGTCCTACGTGCGTGCCTTGAGGTGTTGTATCATGAAACTAAACCTATTATTTACATTTACAAAAACTATCTGTATTTGTCATAAAATAAGTGTAAAATAAAGTGTCTGATATTGGGTTCACTACATTTGACCGAAAGTTCATTTGACCGAAGCCCATTTGACTGAGACCAAATGACCGAAACTTCATTACACTGAATGCCCATATGACCTAAAACTCATTTAACTAAAAAACAGCACTGGCAGGTATATGCCCAGTTCCCCACTGTAGTGCGACCCTGAAGTGAGAATATAAAGTTAGGGGGGTGTGGAGGGCACAGCCCCACACATTTTGCAACACGTTTGTATTGATGTTATATGTTTTAATGTATTTGCAATGGATACACATGTATATAATAGTGCATAAACTGCAATTCTGTGGGGCTTTTTTCAAACCACCTTGGATTAGGGAGAGAGCATTTTTCCTGTGTTTGCTGGAAGGAGAAGGAGCCATCTTTGTCCCAACATAGATATGTGTGCATCATTTCTGAACTGTAACCCATGTAGTGGGTAGATTGGAGCTGCTGCAGTGACCAGATGGTTTGGATGTTTTTTTTTTTTTTTTTTTTTTTTTTGCTGAGATGTAGACCTTCTTATATTTAAAGGTAAGTTCCTTTTCTGCCCCTTTTCACTGACTCAAAGTTTTTGCTTTGGTTTATATGCCCATTTCACCCAGTTTAGTTTTTTGTAGTTACTCTGTGTACTAGTATGGCTTCTGGCTTCCTCCAGCTTATAGCATCAGTCTGTTTTCCTGTTTCTGCTGGTACTTCAGTGGTTCCACCTTGATGTTGGCTAAGATCTTCTTTCCACTGACTTTATGACTCTCCTTTCTTTGCTCTTGCTCACACTGGACCTTCTTTCTTTGTTGCTTCTGTCTTGTGATTTTTTTCCTTCACTCTGTCTTTCTCTCAAGGGCCTGCATTCCCATGGTCATTCTGTTCGTCGTAGTTTTTTCAGTCCTCTCATGTTAAAAATTCCTCCTTTCCTGTGTTTCTTTCTTGTTGGTAATTTCCTGAATGGTCTGTTTTTTTTTTTTTTTTTTTTCTTTGTGGGGGGAAGTATGGTCCTCTTCTGGAGTGTTGTATTTATTGATTGATTGATTAATTGATTGATTGATTGATTGATTGATTGATTGATTGCATTTGCTGAATGGGAATATCAGACTGGACATAGTGTCCCCTTTTTAGTGTATGCCTGGGCAGAAATGCTCCAAATTATATATATATATATATATATATATATATATATATATATATATATATGTATATATATATATATATATATATATATATATATATATATATATATAAAAACACCATTTTACAAGTATGTATATCTAGTGAATGAAAACCTTTTGTAAAAGTTTATACATTTTATAGAAAAAGTCCTTCAATAGTATTTTGAATAGTCTGCATAGTAATGGTGTCATTGCAGACAGTACAATAAGTAAGACATGGATACTGATCATTGTTTTGAGCAAAGAAAGATGAAAATAATTTAATACACTCCCATAAATTTCAGTGGACAAGTATACATCAGTAAGTAGTTTCATAATAAAGACATAAAGTAGCCAAAGTTGCATAAAAGCAAACTCTTTTTGTGCTTCATTTTTTTCTAATATTATTTACTAGCTTGCAGCTGGTGTAGTAAATCCAAGACTGATTGAAGGGGGAGCAGTAGAAGTGATTGAACGTGTAAAGCAGCAGGAGCTTTAGGGGGAAGGAGAATGGTCAGTAGTGACAGTATTCTCAATCTACGTCACCAAAGCAGGGGGTGGCACACCTCTTGTTTCAAAAGCAGAACAGTATCTGAAACATTTTATGCAGAAGCTAAAGTTACATCTGCAGAATCTCTGGTTCTGCTCCTGCACTAACTCGAGATAATTACCCTAGATTAAACCATAATTCTATACTTCATACTACCCTTCCATCTAGTTCACTCTCATGACTTTTTCACAACCCAGTGGCGGCTGGTGACTTCAAATCACAGGGGGGCTGCAGGAGACAGCTGAATGGGTGGGGTCAAGGGGAAGGGGTGTGGTCAACCAGAAAGGGGAGGAGCTATGTACAAAACCACAAAAAACTAACTTTAATTAAATACGCTGCCCTGGGTGGCAAACCATCATTATGAAAGTCCAATCAAGACAAAAATAAGTGTAGAAGAATAAAAATATTTCAATGCATTGGCTGCATGACAGCTTACTTAATATCTAGATGGAAACAAAAGGTTGTGAGGCATGAAAAAATAAATTACTTTTTAAATACATTACTGGAATGCCAGTCAAAATCATGTATAAGAAAAACCAGAAGCACTCAGCTCAAACCACTTCTCCTTGCACTGCAGTTCTAATATATAATATATTCAGCTTTATTAAAGTACCAAGTAACATGCTGAAAGTAAAAATCTATGTGATGCCCCCACTTGTAAAAATGTTTCTTATCCAAAAAAAGACCTGCTGCCTGACAACTTGTTTCATGGGGAAAACATGATAAAAGTAAAAAATGAAAAGCAAACAAGAAACAAGCTCAAGATACATTGCTTAAAGGATTACTGTACAGGTTATGGACCACACATGATTGGCATTCTGTTTAGTTTACGGGTAAAGTCTGTAGAGATGACTGGAAGTCTCCAACAAGTGTAATGAGCTTTTTAAAATAATGGAATCCTGTCCTTTAATACCCAAGGCTTATACATTATCTAGTCAAGTATTCTCTGCATGGCAACAACAGAAAGGCTTTCAATGTTGACAATTCTTTAACAGTATGCTTATTAAAGCTTACTTGCATCTTACGATCTCAGACAAGCTTACCTTATGGTCATTAAAGCATTGCTACTTAAACACAGAGCAACAGGCACTTTGAGTAATAAGCATAAATCAACAGTACAAAAATATGACAGAAACCAGACCATTCTGCAAAATCAAGGACGGATGAAAAGCCACTGTAGTACTTATGCAGTGTGTCCTCCCCATCCAAGGTAGATACAACTACTCCTTGCCTTGCTCGGACACATCCAGAGTCACTACATGGGGGAGTGGGGTGCAACAAGCATGTCACAATTTGAAATCTCTCTGGCTGACTGCGATGGCCCTGACACATTTTTCATACCTCTCAACCTCAAGAGCAAGAAATCTGGACAAAGCCATACATAGAAGTGGGACAAAGGCCCAAAAATAAGGACAATTTTTAAATATTGCTCTAATAAACTTAGAAAGATAATAGAATAGGTCTTGCATTAGTATGAATTTTCTGAAGGGTATAAAATCTGAAACTCAAATGTCTGTCATTTTCTAACTTCAGTCTTTAGTGATTTGTCACTAATTTGCCAAAAAACACAATTTTATGAAAAATGGACCAAAAATGTGATGCAAAAATATAAAATAGACGCACAATACAGCTGCTACCTGTCAAAGAAGGGACACTTTAATATTAGTACTGCTACCTTGAGCAGCTGACAAAATAAAAGAATCTACATGCATTTCAAGTAATCTATAACTTTGATTATTACAGTTATTTCTTAATTGTAAACCCTCCATGTTTTCTTCCAAAATTGCTATTTTGGGGAGGGATTATTAGGGGGAAGAGCAACATTTTGAGCCAAAAATTGGGGACAGTTGAGAGGTTGGCTATGCCTAATTCTATAAAGCAATTTATTTGCATGTACCTCTCAACCTTTTAATGCAGTAAATCTGAACAAGGCCAAATATATTGGGGGCACATATAAACAGTACTAAAAATTGGTCTTGTATAAATTGAGACAGTTGATAGAACAGCTCTTACTTTAACATGCATTTTTCTGAAGGTATGAAGTCTGAAACTTATTATTTAGTGATTTAATTCCTAAATGATTTGCCAGAAAACTACAAATTTTATGAAGAACAAACCAAAAATAAGAAGCAAACATCTATTCATTCTTTGAAAATCTGGACAGTTGGGAGGTATAGTTCAGCTGGGCCTGTCTGAGTTTGCTGCCCTTCCCCCTGACAAAATAATGGTTGAATGGAGCCTCTGCAGCCATTCCAATGAACCATTACTTGGCTATTTCACTCCATTTACCATAAACACTAATGTGCATACTGCTTTACTTCTATGATGAGTTGGACTTCATTTGAAAGTTTTATTTTGTATTTTACAGCACAAACACTAAGTCATCTGTTAAACAAAGCAATGCAGTCTCACAATGAAAACTTAGCATTAAAACGTCTCTGCCCTTGAAACTCACATTCATTGAAACAGCATTGAAACCCACATTCAAAGAAAATACATTTTGCCAGTGGCAGATAAAGATTAATTTTGGGCTGTTTTCAAATCATAGGCCCCTTGCATATGAAACATACATGTGCTCTTTGATACACCTTCCTCATTGTACTAAAATTATATTCCTTGTACAATACAGTACACTTGTTAGAGGGTGTTTTAAATTTGTTTTGAACATTTTCCAGTAAGCAATGAAACAAACCATATGCACCCATAATGGCAAAACTGCCCAGTTGAGAACATTTATCATAAAAAAGTCTACTCAGACTTCCACAGTCCACCATTATTAGTAAATATACACAATTCTACAGTCCACCATTATTAGTAAATATGCACAATTCCACAGTCCACCATTATTAGTAAATATGCACAATTCTACAGTCCACCATTATCAGTAAATATGCACAATTCTACAGTCCACCTTTATCAGTAAATATGCACAATCTCTGAAGTAAGTCATCTAAATAATTCCACATTAAAGAAATCTGTAACTAATGAAGCAGTTGCTGCTAGCAATCACCTTTATATTTCATGGTTTCATCGAAAAATAAAGTGTCTGTTGCCCCTCAGGAATACATTGCCTATATTACATTAAAAAATGATAAGCTAGTAATAATATTGCAAGAGGAAATGGATGGCAAACTGATAACAGACTCATAGTTAGCATCTTCACCAAGGAGAACATTCTCAGTACGGCAGCATTCACCCTTTGTGGGAGTAGAACCCACAGCCTTCTGCATCAAAAGCAAGTACACAACTTGTCGTGCTATAGTATTAACTAGGCAAAGCACTAAACTTCTATTCCCCTGCAGCTCTCAGCTCCTTGTAAAATCTACTCAATACTCAACTGCATCTCAACTTCGCAGCTCAAGAAAACTGGAAAAAGCCAAAATGTATTGGGGGGGGGGGGTCAAAAGCCCAAAACCAGGGACACATTAAACATTGCTTGTATAATCTTGGAAAGTTGCTAGAATAAAATGTTGTGTTGCCACCATACATTTTACTGCCAAGGTCCCTGAGCAAAAAACAGTCAGAGTAACATACCACTACGCCACATCAGCTGCTTTGTAAAAGAGAGGAAGACTGAAACTTAAATGGCTATCATTTAGTGAATTCAGTTTTCACCATAGCTGTCAACCTCTTAGTACAAAACACCTGGACAAACCCAGTAATGAGGGAATGCAGCCCTCAAACATATTCAGTGAATTCAGTTCTTGCCATAGCTGTCAACCTTAGCACAAAAACCTGGACGAAGCCAATAATGGGGGAATACAGTCCCAAAAATAGGGACAAATTTAAAATATTCATCTTATAAACTTAGAAAATTGCTAGAAAAAAAGGTTGTGCTACTATGTATTCTGAAGAACATGAAGTTTGAAATTCAAATGCCGGTCAATTTTACTGCTGACAGAACAAAAACAATTTTCAGCATAGACCCAGGGATTAATACTGCAGACACGTCTTTGTAAAATGACAGGGCACCAGAGCAAATCCACACAAACACAGGGAGGAGATACAGACTCCACACAGAAGGCACCCCAACCAAGAATCAAACCAGAAAACCTATCGCTGTAAGGCAACAATACTACCACTGCACCATCAAATATGGAAGGAATTAAACATTCAGAAATCTGAAATCTGAAATTCAAATGTCTGTCAATTTTACTGCTGACAGAACAAAAACAATTTTCAGCAGAGACGCAGGGATTAATACTGCAGACACGTCTTTGTAAAATGGCAGGGCACCAGAGCAAATCCGCACAAACACTGGGAGGAGATGCAGACTCCACACAGAAGCCACCCCAACCAAGAATCAAACCAGAAAACCAATAGCTGTGAGGCAACAATACTACCACTGCACCATCAAATATGCAAGGAGTTACACATTCAGAAACCTGAAGTCTGAAATTCAAATGCCTGTGAATTTTACTGCTGACAGAACAAAAACAATTTTCAGCAGAGACACAGGGATTAATACTGCAGACACGTCTTTGTAAAATGGCAGGGCACCAGAGCAAATCCACACAAACACTGGGAGGAGATGCAGACTCCACAAAGAAGCCACCCCAACCAAGAGTCAAACCAGAAAACCTATAGCTGTGAGGCAACAATACTAACACTGCACCATCAAATATGCAAGGAATTCAACATTCAGAAACCCTTAAGTCTGAAATTCAAATGCCTGTCAATTTTATTTAACATTTTTTAATCAGGACAGTCTGACTTGGAACAAAAAAAACAATTTTCAGCAGAGGCCCAGGAAGAAATAATGCAGACATGTCTTTGTAACATGGGAGGACACAAAAGCAAACCCCCACAAACACAGGGAGAAGATACAGACCCCACAAAGAAGGAACCCCAGCCAAGAATCAAACCCAAGAACCTGCAGCTGTGAGGCAACAATGCTACCAGTGCACCATCAAATAAAAACAAACCCATTCAAACACAGGGAGAATATAACAGACCCCACAAAGAAGGAACCCCAGCCAAGAATCAAACCTGAGAGCCTGCAGCTATGAGGCAACGATGCTACCAGTGCAACATCAAATAAAAGCAAACCCACACAAACACAGGGAGAAGATAACAGACCCCCCAAAGAAGGAACCCCAGCCAGGAATCAAACCTGAGCACCTGTAGCTGTGAGGCAACAATGCTACTACTACACCATCAAATATCAAGCATTGCAGCATTTACAAACCACAGATATTATGAGGAACAGATCAGATCGAATATGAGGCAAAAATCTACAATTTTTTTATAAATGGTGGTGGGTAGGGAACTCAAGTCTTTAACACCTGCATACAGGGTACAGGGTTCAAGCCTGAGGTATTCCCTACCACACCACCATGAGCACCTGGGGCATTTACACACACGCACACACACACACACACCATAAAGTCACTCCACTATAAACATTGTAAAGTAAAAAGCACCATAATATCACACACACACCATAAAGTCAATCCAGTATAAACATTGTAAAATAAAAGTAAAAAGCACCATACACTTACCTGTCTGTTCTCCATAATATATCCAGCTAACGTACATCCTGCCTGCGCAATACTCCAAAGACCTGCGAGATCCCAAGCAAAGCTCCTTCCCGATGACGAGACTGTCCTGACTGCTGCTGTTGCAGTCCAGACCTGACACATAATCCCAGTGAGTCTGTGCACAGATGTCTCCTTGTCTCCCCCTATGGGGACTGCCTGGAGCATGCGCATAGACTGACAGTAGTCAGGACTACTGCGCATGCGCGAAATTTAAAAAAATGTTTTTTTCTATTTTTTATTTTGAGGGGGCTGCAGTCTGGCAGCACGATGCCACGAGCCACCCCTGTCACAACCCATATTCTCTATACTCTCACCAACTCACCTTAAGTGACTACTACTTCCTAGTTTACAAGTTACTTCATCTTTCTTACACTCACCTGTAGTAGAGGAAAGAGGACAAGTATTTGTGCCATTTTAGGGCCTGTGATCTGTTAGCAAGATAGCTGTTAAACCATGCAACAAGATAATCCTAAAGTTTTTGTAGGAGGATGAGGTGTGAGACTGTGTTGAAGACTTTGGAAAGGTCTAAAAAGAGGTCATATACTAGCCTTACTTTATTGCTATAGGCATTTACATTATTAGTGAAATGTAGGAGGGCTGTACTAATGTATGATGGGGACAGACACCATTTTGGGAGGGGGAGATGAGGGTAGTTGTTTTTGGGAATGTGTTGGGAGAGCTTGAATGCAGTTTTCAAAATTTTTAGATAAGGGGGACAGGATAGCAATAGGCAGTAGTTACTAAGTTCAGTGTTATTTTGTCTTTTATGTAGTGGCAGGATATAACTTTTTTTCACATAGTGTTGGGATGTATGCTTCTGTGATAGTACTATTTATGAGCATGGAAATGGGATAAGCTATAGCCTCAGCAGCCATAGATATTCAACAGGGAGATTGTTGTGTGCTAGGGTGGTGGTTTTTAGTTTTAATAGAAGTTTTTTTAGTGGCTGAGGTGGGACCTAATTGCAATGAGATGGGAGCAGTCACATGTTTTTTAGGGAGATGAAGGGGCAGATGGGAGGGGTGTCGGTTAGATTTGGGATGTGACTGAGTTTATGAAGTGTGCATTAAAGAGAGTGGCATTGTTTTGTGTATTGTTGGATACTATGAGTTCAGACTGGATGGCATGATTTGGTTTATGGAGTTTATTAATAGCTGGCCAGAATGCCTTTGGGTTTTGAAGATTTTCTGGTCTGTAGGTTAGACGAATAGTTTTTTTTTTCTATTTTGACTTGATATTTTGTATAATTTCTGAGTTGATCAAATATTTGAAGGATGGTTGGTTTTCTTTTGTGAGTGGTGATGCTTATTTCCATTTCTTGTGTTTCTGCAATTGGTCCTTGCATTTTCCTCTGGACTCTGTCCGTTTTAAGTATTTCCCAGGCTTCTTTTGGAGTTTTAAGGATGGCCTAGTGTCCTGCAATGTTAATTAATAATTTTGTTGTGAATTGGAATTTGGAGTTCACTTCTCTTCTTTTCAGCTCCTCTATTATAATATTATATTCTTGTCTCTAGTGGCATTTCTAAGCTGAGTAGTCAGCAGTGTCTGATTTCTCTCCCATCAGGTCCTGTTGGCCTTCTTGTTCTGGTGTATGTCAGTATCCATTCCTTTGTTGTGAGTGCATCTTGCAGAGCAGACGTCTTGGCTGGGTCCTTGTTTCTCATATATTTACTGTTCTATGTATCTTATTTATTTTCATATCTAGATTCTCTGGAGGGTTCAGCTGAAATACAAAGAAACTACTTAGCTCATCTCCAATTATTCTTTGGCTAATACCCATGATTCTCAGGTTTCCCTCTCAGATCTATTTTCTTCCATGTCCATTTCACTTTTTAGCTTTGGTACCTCGTCTTTCACAATGTTTAGACTGTCCATACCATACAGTGAGCTTGTTGTTCATCTTTGTTTTTTTTGGTTTTGTCTTGTGTGTATTCTGTTACTCTTGTAGTTTCTTTATTTTCGGTTGTTGGGCCTCTGTTGTTTTCCTTAGGAACCCTCTGTCTTTAGAGACCTTCCCTACGATCTGGATTATATATCTACTGCTAGAGTGCACTCTTTTTGTTGCACCATTGATCTGGTTTAGGCAGGGCCAGAACTCGTGTTTAGACAGCCATCTTGGTAAGTTCCTTCCCAGGGTCAAATCCTGATTCTTTTAACAGGACATCACACATTCTGTTTTGAAACCATTCAGAAAAATAGCCATGGGGCGTGGCCAAGGATGAACACAGGATAGCAGCAGATTTCTTCAGCTCCACCAACATAACTACACTGACAGGAAATAATTACTTTAAAATTCAACTAGTGTAATAATTTTCTTTCTAAAAACGTTTGAAATACTAGTATCTTGAATAATATCTAAAAAAGAAAGAAAATGTAAATAATTTTCCTGTCAGAAATCTTCTTGGAAATTTCTCTTTCATCACCTCTGTTCAGAATGAGTTCCAGTAAGGCTAACAGTCAGGATTCCAGCATCAAGAAAGAGCTTCAGTCTTTACTATTAACTATTCAGCAACTAACAACTAAAATGGACAGACTGGATGTTAAAATTGATAACTTTATAGAAAAAAACACAAAACAAATGGATTTGTTACATCAAGACTTACAACTTCAGAAAGCCCAGATTACAGGTATAGAAGAGACTCTTAATGATATGGACAACAGAATTCAGGAAGAAGAAATTAACATTGAATTTTTATTGAAACAGAACACACACCTTCAATCCAAAATAGATGACCTTGAAAACAGATCCAGATGCAATAATATAAGGATTTTTGGACTTCCAGAAAATATAGAAGGTAACAACGTTACTTCCTTTTTAAATACTTGGCTTCCCAAAACTTTAGATCTGTCAGAAGCATTTTCTTTTGGTATTGAAAGAGCCCATAGGTCTTTATCTAATTCTAATACAAATAAAAAGTATCCTAGATCAGTTATTGTAAGATTTTTATCATCTTATGACAAGGAGATGGTATTAAAGGCTGCATGGGCTAAAGCTCCTATAAAAACTAATGAGGCAACTGTGCGTTTTGACAATGACTATTCTTCCTTGGTAATAACAAAAAGAAAAGTTGTTTTGCCATTAATAAGAGAGCTTAAGAAAGCACAATTCAAAACTCATATTTTATTTCCTTCCAAACTAAAAATATTTTTACCAGATGGCCCTAGAATTTTTGAAGACTTGGACTCTGCTTTGCTGTACATTAAAAAAAATAAAATATTAGATAAAACAGAAGATATGGAATGGGCTAGCCCTTCGTTAAAGAGGATGGCAACAGGAACTTCTTGGAAGACTTCAGAGAAGCAAAAAAGACTAAAATACAAATGACATGTTCTATATTTCTTTGAACTCTTTAATTACAGTTACTACATTTTCAAGAAAGCCACAAATATCTTAAGGATTTATTCAAAGTTACTTTTTTGTGTGCAAAGAACTGATTTTGTTTTATAAATAATCAATCGTTCTGAGGAACAAATAACCTGTTATGAATCAACTTGTTTCTCTTTGTGATAAAGAGACCTAAGGTTAGTAATTTGATACATTTCCTTTCTCTTCTTGTTTTAAATAATGTCATTCTCTTTAAACTATACATTCAGTGAGGGGTGGGGGAGGGCAGGGAGAGAGGTTTGATGGAAAATATGAAATAAGGGGAAAAATTATTTATTAGTTTTTTAAAATTATTTATGCTGTTTAAATACTGTTGCTAAATAGTATACCATGACTTAATTACTTAATACATGATTTCAAATAATATGTCATGATATAATTGCAGTTAACTAGAACTAAAGTAGTTGAAAGTAATATGTCTCATGTTACACTTTATTAAAACAAACAGCAAGTAATATATCTTTGTAAAAACAAACAGCAAGTAATATATCTTTGTAGATACTCTTTGTAGGTTCCTTTTTTTTTTCTCACTCTCTCTCTCTTATCTATAAAATTATATGCTTCTGATAATACTGATATGTGTATGTAATAAGATATGTATGAGAAAATGAAATGGGGCATATAAAAATAAGTTGTGTTTATGTTAAACAACTGTAGGCTTGGTTTCACTGTCATAGAGACTGTAATGACATGTAAAATGCTTCGAGGTTTTGCACTGTTTAGATTCATTTGTATTATAAAATGAATGTCAGTCACTTGCTTTTACTAAAATTCCCACCAGAATGTTATGGGAGACAATCTGGGATGTGGGTTTCCTCGTGAATAGTGTCCTCGAGTCGTTTTAAAAACTTCAACACTCAGAATACACGCAGAGAAGCTGAAAGCAGCCATTTTGAACTGTGACCCCTGATTTCACACTGACACATTGCAGATCCAAGAAGTAAACTGTTTCAGGAAGTAGAGCTGCTGTAAATGCGACTTCGTGATGAAAAACGAACTTTATGACACCTAAATGTGAGTTTTTCTTTATAATAACTTACTTATTTAAGATGTAATTTATAAAATATAAAAGTTAAAATGATTTTAAATGATTTAATATGACATTAGTAAACTAATGAGATATTTTAGAAGGCATAGAAGGTAAAACACATGTACACTTGTTTTTGAAAGCTTATATGACTGCAGCACTTTAATGTATATAAATGCTTATGATTTAAACATATGTAATGTTATAAATCATTTGCCTTGACTAACAGACAAGTACATGTATCATTATGATTATATTTTAGAAGAAATTGTCATGTGACATATTTTAAAGCTGCAGTTCAGATATATAAAAAAGAGATGGCTTTCATCACAATGATTTATGTATAACTAGGAATCAACATTGCTGTGCAGTATGTTCTTTTAATTTATTTAATTGGCAATAATAAATATGAGAAGGAAGCTTTTGGTGCAAGTAACTTAAGGTTTTAAGAGCTTTTAACTGTATTACTATGGCAGAAAGTGGGAATACCCTAATATAAGTAATGTCTGAACCATAATAGCCTAAGATAATATATGTTATTGAATTCAAATGAACATAAACATATAATAAGAACTTATTCTTACAAACTTTTATTAAACTACCATATAGATATCCCCCCCTTTTTTTTTCTTTCTCTCTCTCTCTCTTCTTTGCTCCCTTTATCAAGATTGTTAGAATGCTATTTTGATTATGAGTGTATTATACAGAATAGATGTACATAGCAATATTAGTTGTTTCTAAATGTTTTATATGTTTATATGAAGCTGTTATAAAAATTGTTTAGCTTTGTTATAATAGATAATCAAGTTAAATGAGGTTAACTTTAGTTAATAATAGTTAGTATTGAATTAATTTGGTGGCAGCTGAAGTACTGCTGCTTAGGATAGGGGGATAACTTGAGTGGTATTTGCTACTCGAAGTTGGAGTTTTCAACTCCAGGCTGGGTGCACTGTTTAATCCAAACATTATTTTCACCTGATTATTGTTGTATGTATATAGTTTTGACATCCACATCACATTTTATAAACTCATTGTCACTACAAATAAAAGTAAAACTTACACAAAATTCCATAAGATTTTCATTAAATACAGCTATAATTAATGGAATACCTAAAGGAGGAGACATAATAATACTTATTTTGTTAGTTATTATTCTGATTATATGTTTTATATGTGCATAGAAGTTAAATGGTATCTCTAAAAGGAATCTCTTTAAACATTAATGGATTGAATAACCCATGTAAAAGGGCAAGTTTAATGAGATATATTAATTTGCATAGAGCCAACTTAATATTCCTTCAAGAAACACATCTCCTGAAAAAGGATATAGATAAATTAGCCACTAATAAATATACAGTCTTGGTTAGCTCAGAACACACACAGAAAAAAAGAGGAGTGGCTATCTTATGGAACAAAAATATGTCCATACCTAAAACTATTAAGTCTTATAAAGATGATAAAGGAATGTTTTGTATGGTTACAATACAGGTTAATGGGAAAGTATATACATTAATCAATGTATATTGGATACCAGGAATTGGCACTAATACAGTGAAACACCATCTCAATAAGATTATATCATTTTCTATAGGAGATATTATTTTAGCAGGTGACTTTAATTGTATCCTACATGAAAAAGATACTACTACTACAGGAAAGAGGAAAATTACATCTAATGCAAAACATTTAAAGGATTTTATTAATTTATATCATTTGAATGATATTAATAATCAGATAGATTCTAAATCATTACCATACACTTTTTTTTCTAACAGATATAAAACTTATTCAAGAATAGATAAGAGTCTTTATTTCTAACCAAATGATAACAGATTTAATTAATTCCAAAATCATGTCATGTCCTATATCAGATCATAATTCAATTGTCTTTGAATTCATGGTAAAGAGTACTTATAATGTCCAGATCAAAAGAATACCAGCATACTTAACTCAACTAAAGGACTATAAAGATTATATACTTACAGAGGTGCAACATTTCTTAGACTTAAACACTACACCTGATATCTCCATTGTTTACATTTGGGATGCTTTAAAATCATATTTGTATGGACAAAGTATCAGATGGTATAATAATAAAAGGAAATCCTGGGACAAAGAATTACTAGATATTCAAAGCAAATTAGACTCATATAAACATAATAATAAAGAAAATATCATGGACAAAAAAGTCATCGAGGAAATAAATAAATTAAATGAGAAATACAAAGAAATTTTAACTCATAAAGTCAAAATAACATTAGAGAAATATAAGTTTTTGTCTTACTCAATAAGTCCCAAATACTTACATAGACTTAAAAATAAAACAAAAAGGCCGAATAAACAAAATCATATCAAAGAAATTTTCTCTCCAGGGAAAAAGAAGAATGTTTCTAGTTTACCAGAAATATTAGATGAATTTAGAAATCACTTTCATAAAATTAATCACAATAACATTAACATAGATTCTAAAGATAAAATAAAGAAATTTATAACTACAAACATGAACAAAAAACTTAATAAACAACAGACTAAATTAATAGATAAAGATATTTCATATACAGAGGTTATTACACAAATAAACAAACTTAAATCAAACAAAGCACCAGGTAATGATGGTATTATACCAGAGATTTATAAAATTCTTCCTAAAAGTACTTACTCATTAATACATAGGGTTTTTATTTCAGCTCAAAATGAGTTAACAACTCCCCCATCCTGGCAATACACATTTATTTCACCAATTTTAAAACCCAATAAAGACCCAACCAGATGCACTTCATATATACCTATTTCATTACTTAATGTCGACTATAAAATGTTTATGAGTATTTTTGCTGACAGATTAAAGACAATCATTCCAGGTATAATAGATATAGATCAGACAGGCTTTATTATAAATAGAAATACTTTTGACAATATAAGAAGAACTTTAACGTTAATTGATTATGCAAACAGGAAAAAGAAAGACTTAACACTTATTAGTCTTGATATAAGTTCAGCATTTGACTCAGTAAGTTGGGACTACTTGTTTATCTTATTGAAGTGTACAAATTTCTCTGATGCATTTGTGAATCTAATTGAACATTTATATAAAGGAGCATTGGCTTACATTAAGATAGGAACATATGTTTCACAAAAATATCCATATTAAAAGGTACAAAACAAGGGTGTCCACTCTCTCCACTATTATTTACTTTAATAATGGAGCCTTGGGCTAATTTGATTAGAAACAGCACTGATATAGTAGGATTTGATATAGATGAAAATACAATATCTAAAATTCAACTTTTTGCAGATGATGTTCTAATTACATCAGCAGGAACTAACTCTTCTATGCAGTCATTATTTGATAAAATGACAGATTTTAAAAATATCTCTGGTTTGATATTTAATGAAGAAAAAACTAAAATATTACCTATATACACACAAAAAATGTCCTCACTAATGATTTTCACAAATATATACCCAACTCAGGTCAGATAACTTACTTAGGTATAATATTAACTAAAGATATTAAATCTATTATACATAATAATTATAGTAACTGTCTTCATAATATACAAAATCTTTTCAATAGTTGGAACAATATGTTTTTTACCATGGAAGAGAGACTCACAATTATTAAAATGATAATATTCCCTAAGATATTATATTTAATACAATCAATAATACTCCCACCTACAAAAATAATTATTAAGAAATTGAATTCACTAATGTTAAATTTCTTATGGGCACCTAATAGACCTAGGATTGCATTAAAGAAACATACTAATAGCTGGTCTCAAGGGGGCATTTCATTCCCAGACTTTAATTTATATACTATCTCTTCTATTATAAAAGTTATTACTTTGTTAATAGATCAGTCATATGTTGCAAAATGGAAAGATTATTGGGAACTAATTAGCATTCACTTCATGAAAATCTCCTTAATACATAAAAATACTTTTGTAAATAACCCCATGTTATGGTTATTGAAGGAATTTTGTACTTCATCTATTACACCAAAATATCTAGCTAGTTACCCATTAAATATTATTATTAGATATCGTGATTTTATATTTATGCATCCTAAGTATAAGGAATGGAATTTTATCCTATTCCTATTATGTATACACAAGGTATTCTCTTATCAACCACCTCTGAAAGAATTCTTTTAGTCACAGAGAATGATTTAAAGTATTGGTATCAGTTGCTGTCTGACAACAAAGTAAAAATTTAGACTTCTTAAAGCAAGAATTTGATTTGAGAGAAACATGTTGGTTAGAGATTCAGACTTTTAGACAACATCTTATTAATAAACTTGATTTAATGTCTTTAACAGTTAAAGAATCTGTCCCAATTCTGATTGATTACTTGATATTAAATTTACAACATAGGGTTTCTGATAAAGGTAAGCTCTCACACATACATAAAATTATTAGAGAAGAAACTCATTACAGTTCAGATACTTATTGGAATTATTTTATTTCTATTAATGGTGAATCACCAAAACAACAAGATAAACAATATATATTGGATTCTGCTTATAAAACTACTTCTTCCATTAATTGGAGACTTTTTACTTGGAAATTTTTACATAGATCTTTCTATACACCTTTAATGATGAATAAAATAAATAATAAAGACAACTTATGTAAGAGATGTAATGTAGAAATAAATGCTGATTGGGCACATATGTTTTATGACTGTATAAAATTGAAGGAATATTGGATGTTAATCAATGATTTTTTGCAGGCTCTTTTCACAGATAATTTCATTGTCTCTAAATCACTTATATTATTTAACACTCCTGTTCCTAAAAGTGTTAAAAAAGTTAAACTTCCCTTGTTATGGTCTATTCTAGCAGTGGCTAGAAAAATAATAAACAGAAACTGGATTTCAGATACTCCTCCTTCATTTAATGAATTTAAAAATGTTATGACAGAAGTGTGTCATATGGAATTAATGACAATAAAGTCAAGAACTACTAGAAAAATGTCTTACTATACTATATGGGATACTTTACAAAACCTGTTAAAAAAAATCTTAGTTTCGTTAGTAAGACATTACAGTTTAATCAATTGATTTGATTTGTAGTGGATGTCTCTGTAAATATTTTGGTTGTTTTATTAAATGTTATAACTTTTTACATTTTAATTGCTTGTATAAGATTGTTATGATATTTATTTTGTATGTTAAAAACAATAAACTTGTTTTAAAAAAAAAAAAGAAAAATAGCCATAATGGGTTGAAAGTCAATAAAGAGCCCATCAGCTGAACAAACATTATTCATTTAAATGCACTGTTGCTTTTGTAGTAGGGATGGCAGCCCACATTTTCTCAGCAGAGCAGCTGTATTCCAGAAATAATGATGGTATGATACAAGAATAATATTTTTTTATTTTTTTCCCACTTTTAAACCAACCATGTTGCAGGTTTCTACATGTAAATGTGCATACATAAGGCTGTCTGTAAAGTCCACAGTTGAGTATATGTATAGCTATGTCTGTGATTGAGTCTCTGTAGACAGGTAATTTTCTGAGGACTGTTTTTCAATTTAAATACCTTTATATTCAACCGGAAGACGATGTATGTTGTTTTTGTATCCTGCTGGGCGGGTATAAAGTCCACTTTTTTTTTTTTTTTTACTGGGTTGCAGTAGCATTCTACGTAATGGCCTTGATTGCCCATGTACTTTAGATGGATGAACCTGAATTATGTTATCATGCTATACATGTAGTCCATCTTTTCTATATAACTTCCTCCAACACAGGTAGATTCATCCTTGGTGTGTCGTTTGTTAACCTATGAATCATGCTGAAAACAAGCAAACAAACAAACAAGAAAACTTTAAAAGGTTCCTTACAGATTTTGTGAGGATTTTAGATGAAAGTGGTATAAAATAGTTGAATATTTGCTCAACATATTTATTTTGTTTGCTTTGCTTTTTTTTCACCATGATATTCTGTCTGGGTATATCACATTTTTATCAGAATGTTTGCAAGAAAAAGCTCCACCTACAATCAAACATCTATGGATAAACACTCAAATGCAGTTATTTTTGTGTGGGAACTGGGAAAAAAGACTATGATCCCGATTCCAAAAGATGTTCTCTCAGTATAAGTTACCACTTACAATGAGCAGATTGAAAACAGGTGTTTTGAAATCTCACCCCCTGGACAAGCCTGTTTTCAGACAGGCCTTACACCAACGTAAGTCAGTTACACTGAGAACAAGTCTTTTGGAATCAAGACAAATTTACATTGAGTGCAACTCTTTTGGAATCTGAACCTTTGCATGACAGCAAAAGTTAATTATTTGTAGATTGTCATACAGTCTTTGTTAACCAGATAAGCAGGCTATTCGGAACACACATTTCTGCAGTGACCTGAGCTTGAATGACAAAAATTGTACAGGACATATACAAAGAAATGTTTTCGAATGGCATACTCTGTAAATATAAGAAACATATCGGTATATTCTTTTGAAATCAGAACTAAAATTGCTACTTTATTCTCAGCAGAAAGTGTTATGACCTGCAATATACAAGTTTTAACAAAATAAACATATTTAACTTTTTCTTACATACATGCACATGGCTGCTTACTCTTGAATGGGCCATATACTGATGATATTCCCAGAGTCTTTTTTCTTTTTTTTTTTATGGAAATATCTGGAATCAGGGTAAAGATATTCACTGGGATTAGTAAATTCCGGGTAACTTTCGAGCAAAGCCTACACGGAGTTTACATATGTGCACGGTCATGCGTGTCAAGCAGCAGCTCTAATTACATATTTATGCCGCACACCACATTTAAACGCAAATAAGCATGGTTTTATGGTTGGCAACAGTGTTGCTGGGCAGAAACCATGTAAAGCAACATGGATAGCAATCCTGTTTACATCAGAGCACAGTCGGTCAGCGTGTTTGCACGGCATGTCACAATGATCACTAGGGCTTAACATATTAGTTCCCATAGCTCTCAATCTCATAGTGTAAGAGATATTGACAAAGTCCAACATAATGGGGGACAATGACCCAAAAATAGGGACAGATTCTACATATTTGCATGTTTAAACTTAGAAATGTGCTAGAATAACAAGGTTTGTGTTGATACATTTTCTGAAGGATTTGAAGTTTGAAACTCAAATGTATGCAATTATTTAGTGGCATCAGTCCTGAGATCATCTCAGTGATATGGCAGAAAACACAGATTTTATAAGGGAACAGACCAAAAAGCTATAAGGAAAAATTCTGGACATACTACAAAAATATGGACATTTGAGACGTATGTTATGTGTATGGTCCAAACACACTACAGGACAGTGTATACAGTGCAGAGTATTGTGAAATCCCATTCCTGGCATCCTGTACCAAAGTTAGGTAAATGATCTGTAAGGATACATGGACTGCCATGTAAAATAAACACTCAGGGGAAGTGTGTGTATTGATTAAGGACACACCGATGAATTATAGGAATGACCACAGGGAAAGAGGACAGGTGAAACATCCTAATGTACAGCAGATGATGACATGTTAATGGAAGACAGCTGTAGCAGCAACAGCATCACATTTCAATATGGTACAGCAGGGACTGCGCAGTGAAAATGTGTATTATGTGACTGTCACATGAGGTGACAACAATGGGGAAGATGTCTGTGTGAGATAAGCATCCTTACATAAACAATGCAAAAGACATCTATTATCAGGAATGTTATATACAACTGGGGTAGGATGCATTTTGTGAAGCTGTGCAAAATGATGTTCCTGAATATGATATTAATCTCTAGCAAGTGGGACACAGGTAAAGGCTCATGGACAACATTAAAAGAAGCATGTACAATCAATCATGGACAATATCAGAAAAATATATATATATGTGTATATATATATATATATATATATATATATATATATATATATATATATATATATATATTTATACACACACACACACACACACACACACACACACACACACACGCACACACACACATACATATATGGCACAATCTACACTGCCACAAATGTTATATTAATGTTGTCAAACAGCGATGTATGCACCGTGTGCATCATTGGAACAGGTCTCACACATGCATCTGGTGTAACAACTTGATGGAGTTTCCACATCATCAGACAGTAATGTTTATGCCACAAAAGAATATCTATGTATAGTGAGTAAGATGTGTGACAACTCACTGTGGCAAAGGTGGTACACTTGAGTTACACATCACTGGAAGATGTGTAGTGAGGTACATGAAGAAGGGTGTATTGTGCTCAGTTATTGGTCTGATAAAGGCTGTGAACTATGGAGGTATTATAGCCTGTGATGTGGATGTCCTTCACATACTCAGGAGTTATGCTACAAACAAGGGAGTAGTCAGCACTGTGGCCACATATTGGTGGATGTTCCACATACCGTCTACCCCAGTATAAAGGTCACATACCAATTGGCGTGATGTCTGCATTATACTTGGGTTGTGTGTTTATTTTCCTGATGTAACAAATCTCCCATTGTTTTGTGACGTTGCAGGTGTTGTCGTGGCTGTGGCAGCAATCTATGGTGTGTGTTGATACTGCCTGTATTATACTCATAACACAGATGAAGTCCATAATTGCCCACAATCTATAGTCTTCAGACAGCTATTTGGACACAGGATGTGCATGTCATTTGTGTTGTCTGTGACTTAAATAATGGATAGAAAAGGGCCTAGCAGACAGCCCTGATAAATGGACATGATCACAGGACCCGAGATATAGTTCGCTTCACACATTTCAACATATTTTGATGCCATGTATGTGATACACTGGTCTCCCTGGTTGGTGATATAAGTGTTTATGGCCACATCTGACAGTGGTTGAGTGAACACCTCAGTGTGGATTTGCGTCAAATATCTTGTTCTTGACAAGATCAAAAGGATGATAGTGTTGTCATCATGCATGCCCTTGATGACCTCTTTGAGGACATCTAACAGATGTAACAAACATGATGTAGCATTAACAACTCACATAGCTCTGTTGCACTCAGCTGGGATATTACTAGTGTCCATTTAGCAAAAAGGTCCATGATGACATGTTGGTGTGCCCCACAGATGAGGAGAGTCAGGATGTGTCTGTACATGCATATATCGGGTGCTGTCCCCCCAACTCATATGGATGCATGTTGATGTACAACCTCTTATAGGAACATTGCCTGTGTGCAGGGTGTGTTGAAATGTGTATTCAGTCTCGTTAGGAAGTTGTATGTGGTGAGTCGGTTTACTGTCAAAATATCAGCCATGACTTACACGACATGCTAATGTCTGAAAGTGAAATGTTCTACAGTCATAATGTCACTATTGAAATGGTCAAATGCTTCAATGTGTGAAAACAAGGTAGGGATTTTCAACATTTCCAAAGTGTGGTATTTCAATTTTATTTTTGACAACTGACCTTTGATATTTCAATGTTGATCATGTGAGCTACTTAATATTCATGAGGCAATCTCATGCATAGCAGTTTTCAAAGGTTGTGCTTCCAATTGTCATGCTTTTGATAGTAAACCAGCTGAGTCACATAATAGGCGATCTGTGATGTTGTCACAACCCGTTGATTCTGTGTGATAGGCTTGGGTGAAAGTAATTGATCTGGTCAATGGTTTGGACACAATCCCCATGCAGGTATCATTGAAAAACTCACTCATCTGGGGATTAACCCTTATGTTACTAGATAGATAAACAATTGTCTTACTGACAGAACATATACTGTGAAAGTTGGTGAATCAACCTTTACCAGTAGAGCTCTCACCACTGGTGTACGCCAGTGATCTGTGCTTGGCCCTTTACTGTTTGGAACCTATTTCTCAACATTTCAGGCTAAAGTATATGACCTTTGGCTTACAGTGGTTGCTGATTCTTGCATAACAGGTGCCATCATTTAGTGTCCCTATGATGATAACATACTACAGGAGGGGCTAACACAGACAAATTATTGGTGACAAAGCCACATGGTCAACAAAATAAATGCAAAAATGTGTCTTTATTTTGTCCTTCTGCAAAGTGGAATTCCTGCTACTTACAGCACTGACAACATTCCTGCTCTGATGAAACCCAGTGATGCAAGCTCTGGGAGCACACATAGATGGCAATCTGAACTTCGACCACCAAGTGTCCACAGTGGTATTGAAAGCCTATGTTGTGCACATCATAAGTAACACCATCCTATTCAGATCTGAGAATTATATTACAGCATTGTACTCAAACCTCATCAGAAAACAAATAGAGTATAATGCTCTCTTTTGCGTGTACCTCACCAGACATATGCAGCAGCTGGAGAGACCACAGGGATTTCTCACCAAGAAAACATAGGGCCTACAAACCATGCCATGACTTATGTGGATAGACCGAAAGTCATGTCACTGTAATCTGGATCATATGAGATTAGGTGACTTGTGCCTGGCCTCCATGTGCAAGTGCTAAAATACTGTCAATTCATGGGACTGGAGTGGTAACTAGGATACACACGTATGCTGTTCTGGTTAAAAACACACACACACACACACACACACACACACACACACACACACACACACACACACACACACACACACACACACACTCATACAGTTGACTGCAGTGATAACAGAATCCCATACATATCTATGTACACAGATTGCAGAGGTCAGTACTTTATGGAAGTACCGTGGCACAAGTTTGAATTTTGCAAGGCTGCATGATAACTTACAGTGAATGACATTAGCAGTGTATGTAGGAGAGAAGATGTTGGTAGGCCTGCATAGGTTCATAGCTTCATAGGCTCATTGAAATTTACTAGGTTAATGGCCCTAGGGCCTTTAAAAGCCTAGCATTGTAAACACCCAAGTACCCTTACCAAGCATAGTCAGATGGTCATTGTTAGCAGAGCGATTTTGTGTTCAGCACTCACTACCACTGTCCATGAGGGACATAGGTGCCACCCCTGGGTGAATTTATGATCATCCATCCAGTTGTCAAGGTTGTGATTGATTAGGGTCTTTTAGAAGTACTGCTTCACATGCCGTGGGAGCCTATTCTAGAGGAGTGAGAATAGCTGGGATATATAACTGTTTACTGCAATTCCTTATTTGGAATATGTATCTGTCTCTCCAGCCTGTTCTATTTATGTCACAGGCTATGCTGAGATCCCTGTAGCAAGTTATTCTTGTCCTGTTTGATTTGTGGATGTCCAGAATTTCAAGTAAGGCAGGGTCTAAGACTGTTCTGTAGGCTAGGCACAGGTCACCTCTCGGCAGCCTGTATAATAATTATACTGTGACAATTTTCAGTCTTTCCATATAGGTCATGTTTTGGAGGCCCTGGATTCTCCTGGTCAGAAAATTCTGTGATTTCTCCAGTTGCTGCAGGTGTCTGGTGAAGTGCATACATAAGGAAGCATTGTACTCATTTAGTGGTCTGATGAGGGTCTAGTACATTGGAGCTATGACCTCCCTGGTCTTGGATGTGATGCCCTTATTTATGAGGTGTGCAATGTAAATGCATGGGAGGGGATAACACAGGATCATGCTTGTCAGACATGGAGACAGTGACAATTGAGTCCTCACCCTCTGGACTGTCATCACTGTCTCCTTACTCCACTGATGGCTGGAGTGCTTGAAATCTTCTTCTCCTACATACCATGAGGGAGACCAGCCTCTCCTTCTGGCATATGCCTACACCATTGTTGCAGTGTATGATGTACATACCAACCCTGGCATCTCCCGGCAGGTGATGAAATCCCCACCTCTGCCACTGCTCCCAGAGGATACCACTGCACCAGCTGGCAGGGTGGTACTACCTGAGGCCACAAATCATGCTGGGGCAGCCAAGGTAGTGCTGAGAGGTTGGGTATCAGACATCCTGTGCATTGGTGCTGGAGCCGGTGGAGCAGAGGCAGACTGATCCACTGGGGCTGGCCTACCTTACTGTGCTGTGTAGCACTTAGTAATTTGGCACGCGTGGATGGCATGGAGACATTTTGATGACACATGATATAAAATAAAAAAGACAGATACAGATTGAGGTAAGAGATAAAATTAGTATCATCATATGTGACATACAATGCATTACAAAATTATACAACTATTTTATCTGAAGAATTACATTTAAGTATACATCCTAACAAATGCACACTATACCTACAGACTGCAGAAGGTAATCCTTGAAATGTTCATATACTGCACATATGCGTGTTCCAGTTATATAGATTACAGTTAACAGCAGGGCATTTATGCCACTTGTATAGAGTTTAATTTAATGTAAAAATTATTAGAGAAATGCTGTACTATATAGTTGTGACTCATGGTATTTGCACTCAGAACCACTGACTGAAGTCTTACATTTGACTTCTAAAGTTGGTTTGTGCTACACACTAATGCATGAATACTTGTTGTTACAGTTAGGATATGCTACAACCATATAAAACACTTGGAAAATATATCTTTAACTTTTAAAGCTACAATAATACTTCTCTTGTGCTGCATACATCCCACTTGCTTCCCTCAGTCTCTCCATTCAAGCAGCATGAGAATGTCTGTTGAATTATATGTAGGCATTAGCTGGGGAAAGAACAGAAAAGAACAGAAGAGCATTATGCATACCAGTCTTGCCTATATTTAGTTTTCTAAGTAGTACAAATACTCACTTATTGTCAAATTTACACAGTTGTTGGATGTCCATCATCTCAAATTCAGTCAACCTGTGGTTGAGGGTATCCCTTTTGTGCCTGTGTTAGTCATTAAAATGATGCCTACACTGTTCTCCAGTATGTGGGATGCCAGTAGCACTGGGCACAGCCTGAGCCAAGCTCTTCCATACCTCAGACTTGTACTTCTGATCATCACAAACATGGGGACAAAATGCTCCACACCGGGGGTATACCCCTCACTAGTGAGATCTGACCACAAACTAATCACCCTGGATATACATATCCCACCTCCACCCCCAGCACAAAAGACCACAGTGAAAAACTTCTCAAAAGCAGACTTCACTCTTCTTAAGACTGAGATGGTATCCTTTAAGCCCACTGGGCCAGTGGATACCACATCCCACAATGCCGAATCCTTCACAAATGTTTTCTATGGACATCTCCAAGAATGCATGGATCATGCAATCCCAAATAAATCCAAGTCCCTCTCCACCAAAGGCAAGCATCCTGTCTGGTAGACCTCAGCCATTAACAAATTGTATAACAAAAGAAGGAAGCTACTGCACGACAGAGCAAAATCCCATAAAGGGAAGACATCTCTGATCAACATTAGCAGAAAACTACGTTCTCTCATAAAAACATCCAAGGCCAACTTTGAGAGAAAAATCGCTAAGGACACTAAAGATAACCACAAAGCCTTCTTCAGCTATGTTAGAAACCTGGGCGAAAGCCCTCAGATATGCTCAGAGTTAGTTCACAACAACAAAAAATATAAATAATACCTGATGCAGAGACCAATCCAACAGAACAACCACCGCTCGGACAACAGGAAAAAAGTTGATTTATTGTAAAAGCAGACTTGAATAAAGTTCCAACAATAATAAAACTCCAACAGAAATAACTATAAACTCTGGTTAAGCACTTTCATCTGCAATAGAACAGACTTCCTCAGAACCAAGAGTACAAATTTAATTAACCTATTTAAAAACATTTTGGCACCAAAATTCAATAATGCACTTAAAGGGCTCTGCACATACCCTAAAGAAACAATGTTCTATAAAGATAGTGTGAATAAAACACTTCATACTGTACATCTAGTGACCTAACCAAAAACTCAAACTGTCAAAATAATAATTGTGAATAATACCAGCCTACTTAGGTTTGAATACATGATTGATGATACATAATAAATAACATGGGAATCAAATACATATTTAAAAATACAATGTAATATATACTAGTATAAAAAACTCTGAATACTTTATATAATACTAAGAAATATCTGTGTTCTAATACTAATACAATCTAATAAATAGTGAATTTAATAAAATTTAATAAAATTTGTATATATACTGTAGTATTATACATAAATAGTTTGAATGTTAATAAATATTAATAAAGATTATTAGTAAATATTATTAATAAATATTATTAATAAATAAATAAATAAGCAGATGTGCAAATGTGCAAATGTGCAAACATGTAATGTGTATCAATAAAATGTACACTAAAACCATATAATAAGTTAATAAACTATTCAAATATGAAATATGAAATATGAATATGAAATGTATAGGAAATGTATAGATGATGCGAGTCAATCCAACAGTAGGAAGGGTTTGATACTTATGAAATCATTTAGTCCAGGGCTAGTTGTGGCATCACATAAAATCTGCCATCTACTTTCCAACATAGCCAAATGTGCTTTCCAATTACCGCCGCTGGTGGTAACATCTGTTTGATCAATAATAGTGAATAAAAAAGTATGTGTGGGGCCTATTTCAGAAATGTGTTTACTAAGAGCATTATTATTATCTTTCCTTTTTATTTTATAAAAATTTTCATATATCCTGGTTTTAAACTTCCTTCCGGTCTTACCAATATAGTAAGCCGAACAGGATGTACACGTTGCTAGGCAAACAACCCTCTGTGTATTGCAATTCCCTAACTTGCTCTGTATACGTGTTTTGGTTACATTATTTAATCTGATGGTCGAACTACTGTTTATATGCTTACATTGGTTACATGAACCACATCTAGTAGTTATAATAATATTAAGAGCATCAAGACTGACAACGCGTATTTAAAACAATGTTTAAGCCTACAGGTTGTGCCTAAGGGTTTGAGGTTTTTTAAACTTCCCTTAGGCATAGAATATAACAATACTAGTATGACTGATTTTAATAATATGTTTGATGAATTTGGTTTTATTTACATGAGGAAATTGATTAAATACAATGAAGAAAAAATTTCAGTTTTAACCAAAGAAATTGAGGATTTAAATGAAGACATTATTTTAGATGCGAGTTTTGAACAATGGAATGATTTATACCATAAACAGTTTTCCACAGCAGAGAATAAGGTTACTTTGATATATAATAGGAAACTTAGGAAAATTGATAGAGATATGGAATTATATAAGAACAACAGGGCATATGTTTGGCCGAATGACAAAAGAAAAAGTGTCTACGATTATAGGAGATTAGACCGGATGGACAGGAATGAGAATGATACAAATTTTCAGGGGGGAAGATACTTCCCAGCACCCAAACAATACAGAAGACAGTACCATTAGAGGAAAGCCTTATTGGGGCTATACCATTCTCTATCAATACACTTGGGTCTCCAAGTTTGGGGAATATAGGTAGCCCTATACCAGTGGTAACACATGATTTGCCAATATCTTTTGACATGAACACAACTCACAATATAATACACACCTATAAAGGTTTTAACATATTTAATTATACGGACTTGGAGGTTAAGCAGGAATTTTTTACCCTGTTTAGCAAAGGTATGAAATTCATACCGACTGGCCGTTTTGATATAGTGGACACGGTCAAAGAAATAAAATTATTCAGTCGTAGACTAAATTTAGCTATACAATTCAATGAAAAAGAGAACATCAAGAGTAGGATAGTATTAAACAACAAATTATCCAAGAAAAGTGCATTTATACCTACTTATCACCCCCAAGTAGCTCAGTATGAAAAATTAGTTTGTAAGGATTTGTATTATTTATATAAAAATATTAAAACTAATAAGGATTATGTGAATATATACAAGGACAATTTAAATGCAGATGAAAGGAAATGTCTAGATAATATGATGACCAACAAAAACGTCAGAATTATGAAACCTGACAAGGGAGGAGGTATTGTTCTATTTAACACCTTAGATTACAACAGCGAAATATATAACATTTTATATTTGTCTGGTAATTATGAAGAGGTATCCATCAACCAAGTGAACATAGGTTACAAAAGGATTGACCTCGCTTTAGAGGAATACCTATTGGACAATCGTATTACAAATGATATTTACCAATTCTTAAGAGTTGACTTTCCTAGAATGGCAAATATCATAGGTATACCAAAGATACATAAATGTTTAGAAAAAACACCTTTTAGACCTTTAATATCTGGTTCTAAGTCAAAGACATTTTATATAGGGGTTACCATAGATCAATGGACTAAACATGAATACCAAAATGTTACACATTTAACAAAAGATTCTTGGGACTTTCTGGGAAAACTTACCCCTGATATATGGAATGAAGATCTAATTTTTCTTACTGTGGACGTAGTTGACCTTTTCTCTAGCATACCCAAAGATATAGGCTTAGAATACTTTCACAACAGTTTATGCAAGTATTCTACCCTAAGTTGGGACAAGATCAATTTAATAGTGGACATGATGGGGCTAATTCTGGACCATAACTATCTTCAATTCCAAGGGGAATTATTTAGGCAGACTAGGGGAGTTGCTATGGGTGCCTCTTGTGCCCCCATTTACGCAAATCTCATCATGTTAGAGTGGGAATCTGAATATATATTCAGCAGTGAATTTTTTAATAAAATTGTGCTGTATACTAGATTTTTAG
Organism: Protopterus annectens; assembly: GCF_019279795.1. Taxonomy (NCBI): domain Eukaryota; kingdom Metazoa; phylum Chordata; order Ceratodontiformes; family Protopteridae; genus Protopterus; species Protopterus annectens. Next base: position 1,186,104,871 of record NC_056732.1, on the reverse strand, counting down.
ATGATATATTTATTTTATGGAAAGGAACAACAGATGATATCCATAAATTCATTGATTATATAAACAATACAACGGAATTTTTAAAATTCACATTTCGAGTTGAATACGAAGGGATTCCTTATTTGGACACATATATTAAAAATAATGGTACAAGTTTTGAATCAAAGATCTATAGAAAGGAGACTTTTTCCAATGATTATTTGGATTTTGGAAGCAACCACCCACCACATATTTTTAGGAATGTGTTTAAAGCTCAGTGCATACGTGCTGCATGTATGTCTTCCAGTAGAGCAATTATGGAAACGGAATTGGTTGTTATTTACGAGATGTTTTTAAACAGAGGATACCCCAAATATATGTTGGACAACATTACAGAATATGTTAAGCATGAGTGGGGTCACAAATACCAACCTCTGTTAGGTGTACCTTTCAAAATTTCAAATAGATCTTAAATTCAAACTGAGACACAAGTTTGTGTGATTAGGTTCAACCCTTATACAAATATAGTTAAGGAAATCCTACACAGACATTGGGATATCCTTACTTTATCTGAAAATGTAAGTAGTTTTGTAGGCAATTACCCCAGTTGTGTGTATAGGACATCCCACAATTTGAAATATTTATTGGAACACTTTAGAGCAGACAAAAAATTAGGAAATACCATTAGGGGAGTTACTAGATGTGGTTCATGTAACCAATGTAAGCATATAAACAGTAGTTCGACCATCAGATTAAATAATGTAACCAAAACACGTATACAGAGCAAGTTAGGGAATTGCAATACACAGAGGGTTCTTTACCTAGCAACGTGTACATCCTGTTTGGCTTACTATATTGGTAAGACCGAAAGGAAGTTTAAAACCAGGATATATGAACATTTTTATAAAATAAAAAGGAAAGATAATAATAATGCTCTTAGTAAACACATTTCTGAAAAAGGCCCCACACATACATTTTTATTCACTATTATTGATCAAACAGATGTTACCACCAGTGGAGGTAATTGGAAAGCACATTTGGCTATGTTGGAAAGTAGATGGCAGATTTTATGTGATGCCACAACTAGCCCTGGACTAAATGATTTCATAAGTATCAAACCCTTCCTACTGTTGGATTGACTCGCATCATCTATACATTTCCTATACATTTCATATTCATATTTCATATTTCATATTTCATATTTGAATAGTTTATTAACTTATTATATGGTTTTAGTGTACATTTTATTGATACACATTACATGTTTGCACATTTGCACATCTGCTTATTTATTTATTTATTAATAATATTTATTAATAATATTTACTAATAATCTTTATTAATATTTATTAACATTCAAACTATTTATGTATAATACTACAGTATATATACAAATGTTATTAAATTTTATTAAATTCACTATTTATTAGATTATATTAGTATTAGAACACAGGTATTTCTTAGTATTATATAAAGTATTCAGAGTTTTTTATACTAGTATATATTACATTGTATTTTTAAATATGTATTTGATTCCCATGTTATTTATTATGTATCATCAATCATGTATTAAAACCTAAGTAGGCTGGTATTATTCATAATTATTATTTTGACAGTTTGAGTTTTTGGTTAGGTCACTAGATGTACAGTATGAAGTGTTTTATTCACACTATCTTTATAGAACATTGTTTCTTTAGGGTATGTGCAGAGCCCTTTAAGTGCATTATTGAATTTTGGCGCCAAAATGTTTTTAAATAGGTTAATTAAATTTGTACTCTTGGTTCTGAGGAAGTCTGTTGTATTGCAGATGAAAGCGCTTAACCAGAGTTTATAGTTATTTCTGTTGGAGTTTTATTATTGTTGGAGCTTTATTCAAGTCTGCTTTTACAATAAATCAACTTTTTTCCTGTTGTCCGAGCGGTGGTTGTTCTGTTGGATTGGTCTCTGCATCAGGTATTATTTATATTGTCGTTTCAACAACATAAAATACACTGAACCCACAGATATTGCCCACATTCTGGCTGACAGGTTCAGTGCAAATTTCTCCCCTCCTTCACCCCCAAAAGAAGAAATACTTATCCCAGCTGAATGTAATCTCCCTGTCATCTCAGATGTCCAAGTGAGAACCGCCCTCAACAAAGCTAAAAACACAGCATCAATGGGACCTGACGGTATCCTGGGATGCGTGCTACATGAACTCCAAGAGGAGCTAAACCCGCACATAAAAATGCTATTTAACCTTAGCCTTACTACAGAATATGTACCTGAACACTGGCGTACAGCAACAGTGGTCCCTCTCCACAAAAGGAGTACCTCTACAGACCCTAGGAACTACCGCCCCATAAGCTTAACCAGCCTGGTCTGCAAAGCTATGGAAAGAATCATTATGGAACTTATAAACAGAGACATAGGGGACCTACAGACACTTGACTCCACCCAGTTCGGCTTTGTAAAGCGCAGATCCTGCCTTTTGAACCTGGTTGACTTTTTTGAAACAGTCACTAAAGCCATTGATGAGGGCAAAGCAGTTCATACAGCCTACCTTGACTTGGCTAAGGCCTTCAACACAATACCCCACTCAGGCATCATAGATAAGCTCACCAGCTTAAACGGAAACCCTTATGTCACTAGATGGGTTGCAAACTGGCTAAAGGACAGAACCCATAAAGTTAAAATTGCTGGAGCAATGTCAGACTCAATACCAGTCACAAGTGGTGTCCCACAGGGATCTGTCCTGGGACCCCTGTTGTCCGGCATTTATTTCTCAGATGTTAAAGCAAACATAGGAGGGTTGTGGCTGACAAAGTTCACAGATGACTGCAAACTAGTCACCATAGTTGATACACCAGCGGACACATGCATCCTAAAAAAAGGCCTCACAGAAACGGACAACTGGTGCCAGAGTCACGGCCTTAAACTAAATGCCAAAAAATGTATAGTCATCCCCTTTGGGAAAACCAAAGTACCCACAAATTATCACATAGACAGCAACCCACTGAGTACGGAAAAAGTAATCAGAGACCTAGGGACCCAAGTCGACAGCGACCTCTCATTTGACACCCACGTTGCCAAAGTGGTTAGAAAAACATTCTACCTTGCTCACCTCATCATGAAGGGATTCACATCCAGATCCAAGGATGTCATTGTACCCCTATACTCCTCCCTCATCAGACCCATGATTGAGTACAATGCCCCATTTGGTATGTACCTCACCCGGCATTTGCAACAGCTGGAGAGACCACAAAAGTACCTCACCAAGAGGATCAAGGGTCTCCAACATATGTCTTATTCTGCCAGACTTAAGAAACTCCAGCTCTATTCAGTAGCATACCGCCTGCTCAGAGGTGATCTCTGCCTGATATACAAGGCCATGTCCAATCAGAATCTGATGGACATGCTCCACCTCAAAAAATCCAAATCCATCAGGACCACGAGAGCTAAAGACTTAAACCTCGGCACAGGTATGAATAGGACATGCTGGAGGGATAGATTCATAACCCAGAGACTTCCCATGCTTTGGAACAAGATCCCAGTTCATGTTAGGCAGAGCCCCTCACTGACTCTCTTCAAGAGAAATCTTGATGAGTGGATGGGAGATCATAAGTTTACCCCAGGGGTCACATCTGTGTCACTGCTAGACATGGGCACAGTAAACTAATTCTATTATATAAGGGGGCCTTCATTGTGTCACTACTAGACAGAGGCACAGTATTCTAAATCTATTCTGTGCATTTTTGTGCATTTTTGTACCATTTCATGGGGTGGCGAAAGCCACATCACTATGGCTAGGCTTACAAATGCCCCAGGGCAGATAGCCTAGTACTAAACTATGAAACTATGAAACTATGAAACTATGTACTGGGAGCCAGAATAGTCCCCCTGCAGAAGCCTTTGGCTGTGGCACTTTACCAGGAGTCTAATAAATATACTGGACTCCTGGACACCCCACATCTGTGCCCTAAACTGGGCAGCTTCCCCACTAACTCCACAAATATCTAACACCCAACCTAGAGCAATGGAAAATAATGTTTTCTCGCCAGTTCCAGTTATCATGTTTGCTAGTAGTGAGCAAACCCAAGTAATGATCCCAATGGCGTTTACATGATGTTAAGCAGAGAGCAGCAGTGCCAAGCACAGCTGACATAAATATTTGAAATAGGAAGGTTAATCTGACACTTGACCTTAGTTTGAGGGGTGTCTGCTGCTGTAGCTTGGAAATATGTATTGAACATCGGAAGGAAACTGTTAAGTGAGTTAGGTTTGCAGACATGCACTGGGGGCATAAATGTCATGACCTGACACATTTGTTTTTGGCTTTATACACTGAAAATTTCATTTTTTAAGTATGGGATTCAAACCTAGGCATAAGGGACAAAACATTTTCTTCCACAGTGTTGATTTTACATCTTTGCCACAGAAGAAGTGCTGTCAAACATAGTCAGGAATCATAAATACAGCTAACATGTTGAGATGTTACACATGTATGTGTGTGACCTGACAAGGTTTTTTCTGCATAGATTCAGTTGTGTATCTGTCTTATTTAATTGTGAAGGCCATCCAAATCCAGATAGAGAATTATACTTACAGAAATATAGTAAACAGTAGACCCTCAGTCATACATCTGAAAACACAATAAGGGTGTCTTATCCCTCATACATATATTTCATCTTGGAGTTGGTATATTTAGTTAGTGGCAGTGTGGGGAATGCAGTCCCCACACTGGCAGGTTTTAACTTTTTATTTTTTTTTTGCGGTCACTCAGTTGGCCAACCACTTGTTTGCCCTCTTTAAAATTTTCTGTTCGATGACGAGCGGCTTCACTAAATAGGTGTTCAGCGAATGGCTATTCTTTGAAAAGCCATTCGACAAAGTGATATACTTGAGCAAAGCTGCATTTCTGTTTTGGCACAAACAAGGATATGTTGCTATTGTTACTTTCCCTTGTTTTGTATCCAGCCTTGCTTTGTGTATGAATGTAATATGTTGCAACCACACAATTTCTACTGTTCATATTTCAGATATCTAAACTGTTTTATAGTTTTTCAGTGGGTAATACTGAAATGTTTTTGTTTTATCTTTGAGCAGGTATTTTTTAGTTATGTGATACTTATCTGTATTATCCTTCTGTTGTGTTTTAGGGCACCTAGGACTATGGCACCCAAGTGTCTCAATCCACAAAAAACATCCTTCAGTGACCCCAAAATTCAGGTCATTGTGGAAACTTTTACGCAACATGGTGCCTTTCTGCTTGAGAATGTGGAGATATACCAGAAAGAATGTAAATTTGGCAGCAGATAGTTGCAGATGTGAATGCAGTAGGCAGCCACAGCAGGACATATGATCAGATGTGCCATAGAGCCACTGACATAATTTCATCTGTATGGAGGATAGCAGCTGCAGTGGTGCAGTGGACCATGATCAGATGGGTACTGGGGAGGGAGGATGATACACAGCCACCACTAACAGCAAATGAAGAGTTCATGTCTACTGTCAGGTATCCAGATAGCTCACAGGAAAGTGCACAACTGCATATCCCTTACATTCGTGCTACTGTTTCAGGGACAGCAAGTATGTCCCAGGAGGAGCTTCCAGGTAAGCTTATGTATCTCAGTTGTTAAATACTCTTGTATAGTAAAATATTTACATCAGTACATTAGTTCTGTTTAACATGAAATTGGTTGGGGGGATTGTAGATTGCTACAGTTAACAACACATTCTGATTGATTACATGCGGGGTTTAGGTTGGACTTGTCATTCAAATTCTTGTTGAAAATATACTTGAGGGACATATAAAGGGCAAAAAATGTTACCCCTTTTGTTACTGTTAATTGTGATGATGTTGTGATGATGTTGTCCTTTCCTTTTGTTTAACTTTCAGGTCCATCCAGCATAGGGAGCATACTGTTATCTGCACATGGTAGGCCGAACATTTTTTTATCAGTACTGATGAGCAGTTCAAAGAAATATTTAGTGTGCGATGTTGATGTCAGGACTGTTGTGTGTACTGCAGTACTGTCTGTAGTAGTGGCACTACTGTTAGTTTGTTATCATGTATTGGCCTATAGTAGTGTAGGTATTAAGTGTGTCCTGTGTTTGTTGCTTATTATCACAGGTGACCCTGACAGTGAAGCTTAATGCTCATTTTGTCTCACTGGCCATTTGTTACTTTATCCAAATGTCTGCCTGCTTCTCTTTCATTCTCACACACACTCACTGATCTTTTGTGTCAGCCTAGGCTTCCTGCCATGCACCACAACCCTGTACAAATGATGATAACTTTGCCACACCCCTGTTTTGTTTAATTTGAATTCAGGGATACATAAGCTTTGTGTCTGATGCTCAGGGTGCATAGCTGACTTAATTCTTAGTATATCTGCACTTGTGATTTTGAATCGGTAATTATACCTCTGATTTATATTGGTTTTGGAAATTTAGACAGTTGATAGGATCATTTTTTTTGCATAAATATTGTTAATGATCTTGTGAGAGTTGTGAAGTCTAAAACTGAAATGCGTCTCATTACTTTCTAACTTCCTGCTTTAATGATTTTCCAGTACAAACATATGGTGCTAAACTGAGGGCATTTGGTATGACTGTGTGAATCCTGTGTGAATCTTTGATGCCTGAGGCCTACTGCTTACTAATGGACACATATAAGTCACATAAGTCTCTGCTGTCACATGTTAAGGTAATTTTTGTACAAATCACCCACCTTTTACTTGCTTACACTACCAAGTAATAACATGCAAGGATATGCCAGTCATTCATATTTTGACATGGCACAGTACACTCCAGGTTCAACACTTACCTTGTAAATCCAGCTGTTGCAGCAGTTTTAGTTCAGGGCTGACCCTGTCTGATGTAACAGTACATAGCCATTACATGGATAGGTAAAGGTTGTGAGCATTGCCTGACATCAATGTTACTATATATGTATGTATGTAGGAGGAAGGTGTAAGCCCCTTAGGTGGTGAGTGAGTGTGCTATGCATTGCCTGTCATCAATATTACTATATGTATATATGTAGGAGGAATTTGTCAGCCCCTTAGATGGTGAGTGGGTGTGCTATGCATTGTCACTTAGCCAAAGCAAGGGCATATTGAGCATGCCTATGTCTGCCTACACCACAGTAGCTTCTGATTATCCCTCTGACTCCTCACCTGCATGTTGCTGTGGTGACCTTGCCATTGGTGGTGGAAAGTGTGTCCCTTCCTCTTGTTGATCCTGCTGAAGTTGGTTTTTTTTTGGAATGATGTTGTGTAGCAATGAACATGTACTTGGATTGTACTGCAGGACTCACCTAGCTGTATCTAGGCACCAGAACCATGACTTCAGCAGCCCAAACTCGCACTCTGTGATATTTCTGGTTTGAGCATGTGCCTCATTATGGCCTTCTTATGCAGGTGTGTGTGCATTTCTGATGGGCATCATCCACCATGGCTCCAGTGCATAACCTGCATCCCAGGAAATGACCCTGTGGAATATCCCCTGTAGTGAACATCTGATATAGTTGGGCAGTGTGCCAGATATTTGATTCATGGTAACTGCCTGGGTTGTCAGCACACACGTTCAAGATAATTCCCTTGGCATTACACATGACTTGGCAGTTAATAGCATGTAAGCCCTTTCTATTTATGTATAACCTTTTCTGTTCCTCAGGTGGTGTCTTAATTTATACATATGTACAATCTATGACACCCAGTACTTCAGGGTAGCGTACTATAGGGTTGAACTCCTGCATATTTCTGGCACTGTCCTCAGGAGTACATGGAAAATATATGTGGTTCCTGGCATGTTTGAGCATAGCATTCAGGAAATGATGAAGGATCCTGGATGCTGATGCCTGTGATACCCCCAACATGTCCCCTGTTGGTCTCTGAAAGGTATCTGTAGCTGCACATACCTTTGTCTCCACTTGTGTTGGTTCCCCTCATTTCATCCTGAGTCTGAGTTGAGGATGACAGAGGTTGCAGGATTGCTGTAATTCATCTCTATCCACTTTGTAGCCTTCTGCAATTTCCTTCTCATGCAGATTGTGATAAGTTAAATAGAGTCTAAAAACTCTTCTCCTTCTTAGCCTTTGTCTATTAGCAGCATCAGCAGCATAGACTTCAGCCTGTTGCACATACACATGAATTAGAGTAACAGCAGCCCCTAAAATTGTTTGTGTAGACTCTTTTCCATGGCTAAATTCCAATAGTTTTTTTATTCAAAGAGAAAACCAGTACTGAGTCTACACATTTGTTTTATTGATTGTTGAATAGCTCCTCAGCTTGTATCAGTTGATTAGCATACAGTTTAGCTGTTTATGCTGTAATTAACATGTCACTGTGTTTACCTTGTTTGTGAGTCTCTGTGTGGCTCTACACATCATGTAGCGCCACTTACTGAATCTAAAGCAGTCTGCTACCATGTGTGTGCCAAGCAGTATCATGTACATGGTCTTAACAGAGCACAGAGGCTTTACTGAGTCTGGCCAATTGACATTTATATATACAATTAGATTTTCATTAAAATGACCATTAGAAGCTGACAAAAAGAAACATTCATGAAGCTTCCAGTTTAAAATGAGTTTAACTCAATTCTCTTCAGAGTAACAAATAAAAGACCTACAAAACACATAGGGCCGGATTCATGATGGCTTGCACGGAGTCTAAGAGTAGAGTAAGACTCCATGCAGCCATCATGTCCGACAAGCGATCCAGGAACAGCCTGTAGGGGCGTGTAAGAGAGCTCCTAAAGTGGCTCTTACACAGACAGGGCTGGGACAGGCAAATCACCTCAATTGCAGGCAAAAGGCATGCAAATGAGGTAGATTTGCAATTAACAAAACCCAAAGCTGTCCGAGTAAGAGTAGTGTTATTTGCAGAAATGTACTCAGTTGACAACTGAGTACCATTCTGCAAATTGCAAAACAGAGCTGTGACAGCTCTAAATAAAGGTTGCATCCAGTGCAGGAAGCATGTCAATGGCCAAATATATGGCCATTGGAAATGTTCTCTGATGCAAAATTAAAATAAAAATAATTTTTTTTTACCGATTTCCAATGTTTAAGCGTAGCGCAGCACCGCACAAACGGGCTGCACTTTAAAAACCAGAATATTACAAATTAAAACCCACAAATGTGGATTTTATTGAAAGTGGTAATGTACAATGCAAGGGAATGGCAGGCTGAAGACAACATGGCCACCGAGTAGAGGTTGCTAAGGGGGGAAGCTCAGTCTAAGACATGTAACCAAGCATTAGTAGGCAATCCTATGTAAATGAGTGTTAGGATAATGAATCGCTAGTTTACATAGCAAATAAGCACAGTCAGTGGAGTGTAGGAGTAGGATATGGGGAGTAACAGAGTAGAAGATAGGTGATATCACAAGGGGGTATGTATGAAAGAAGTGAAACTCATTGGAGCAGAGTGGCATGTGTCCGCTGTCATTTAGACATCATGGAAAGAGGTGTGTCAACAGGTAGGCTAGGAAAAGTCAAGAAATGGAAGGTGTATACCATGAATAACACCAAAGTTTCTTGCTGAGCATGCATGCATGAGTGTGCATGCCTGTAAACTCGAGTAAGACAGAGTGAGTGCGTGTAAGCGTGAGTGCGCGTGTTTAAGCGAGAGTAAGCATGTATAAGGCTGTTTAAAGAGTTGTAAGCGTGTTTGCACTGGTGTGTGCACGTTTTAGCCCAAATAAGCAAGTTTTAGTCCGTGAAAGCATGTGTGCACGTGTCTTAGTTGCTGTGCTCGTGTTTGTACTTGTGTGCGCGGCGCTCCGCCCTGAGGAAACAGAAAAGAAAAAGGAAGCACAACAAATAGTAGGAAGCTACCAGAGAGTACTAGCAGAGCTAGCAGGTGAAAACAATCAGAATCAGGCAATTACACAGGCAGTACACTAGCCCAGCCCAGCCTAGCACTTAAAACTCTGCAAATAACAGTCCATTATGTTTCTCACAAGAGACACTGCAGTACGCTAATAGAAGTGAAAACTGAAAAAGCTTTACTGAGACAAAGAAATGTTAGGGGCTGCCATTGCTGTTATAAGGCGACATATGCAACATGCTGAGGGTGGTGACAATTGAAATGCTGCTGGACAACCCACAGTGAGGAGATGAAGAAGAATGTACAGGAACAGGGTAACCTAACAGGGACTACATGAGCTGGAGATAGTGGATTGCTATAGAGTGGACAGAGACCTCCTGCAGCAAATTGTTGAGCTGTGCAGGCCACGCCTCACACACAGAACCAACAGAGGGGAACCCATCCCAGTGGAAACCAAGGTATGTGTTGGCCTAAGAATACTAGCAACAGGTACCTTCCAGAGACCAACTGGTGATATGATGGGGATATCACAGGCATCAGCATCCAGGGTACTACACCAGTTCCTGGATGCCATGTCAGCACATGTCGGTGATCATGTATATTTCCCCAATTCCCATGAGGTATTGGCCAGCAATATGCATCTCTTCCAGCAAATAGTGGAATACCCTGAGGTAGTGGGTGCAATAGACTGCACGCATATATGCATGAAAGCACCAGCCGGCGAGCGGGGTATGGTCTACTTCAACCGCAAGGGCTTCCCCTCCATCAACTGCCAGGTCATGTGTGATGCCCAGGACATAATACTGAATGTGTGTGCAGGCTGCCCTGGAAGCTACCATGATTCCCATATCTGGCATCTGACGCAGCTGTACCAGACATTTGCCAATGGGGACATTCCACACGGTCACCTAGTGGGAGATGCTGGCTATGCACTGGAGCTGTGGCTGATGACACCCATCAGAAATGTACACACACCTGAACAGGAATGCCATAATGAGGCACACGCACAAACATGTAATGTAATAGAGCATGTGTTTGGGCTGCTCAAGTCACGGTTCCGGTGCCTGGACACATCTGGTGGAGCCTTGCAGTACTCACCAACTACATGCACCCAAATTGTCATGGTATGTGCTATGCTACATAATATGATCCTGCAAAAACAGCTGCAGCAGGACCAGCATAGGCCTGGGCCAAACAGCCCCCCACCATTGCCAAGGCCATCACAGGCAGAGTGTGACTCGGAGGAGGAACAACCTGAGCCTGCCCCAGTAGGCAGAAGGAGGCGTGCCCAGTATGATTTGGCCTTGGCAAAGAGGCAATGCATAGCACATACACTGGCTCAGTAGGAACTCTGGAAATGATACCCCTCTCCGACTCGCACATAAAGTAAAAGGGATGCCTAAGTTGACACAACCTGCTTCCAAACATGTGCAGGGAGTGTAGTATGTGCATCTGACAGAGGCAGCCCTGCAGCACCACCTAAGGCATGAATACCATGTGTTAAGCAATATAAAGCAGTGCTAAACAGCAATTACCACCATGTAGTATATGCAAACAAAATCGCACACACCAACTAGCACAAGTGTGGTCAATGTTCAGTAATATTGGGCAACGTCCAGCAATGTTGGTGAATATTGAGCAATGTCGGACAAGCCTGGTCTAAGTAGGACATAGCTGAACAAAAGCCAACATGCTCATATTTGCTTAATAGGCCCTTAAGCAGTGTGGTCTGCTCAGTATGAAAATATAAAGCAGTGATGGGCCTCGAACCCAGGATACTGTGCACTATAGCCAAAGTACTGAACCACTAAACCATGACAGTATTGCAGTGGTCTACCTGTATGATGGAATGTTGATAAGTCTATGCAAAGTATTCCATGGAAACTCTGCAGGCATAGCATAATCCTTGTTCAGTTATGACACAAAGGTGAGTCCTGCAGTGAGAACAGAACCTGACTTCCAACACACATAGTATAAATGTTAATATTGGTCATGTTCGCACACATCAGCAAATGTAGTGGACCTCAGATAGCAACATACTGAATGGTCACACTGGGCATGCTCACACACTTGAATAAATGAGACAAATGTCAGGCAACAAAACATGTAATGTCAGAACTGGGCATGATCACACACTTAGGCCATGTCTGAGTATAGCAGTGGGCCACGCATATCTGGCAGTTGCATGTGTTAAACCAGGAATCTGTCACTATACAGCAATCCACCCTGTGCACAGTTATATGACAACAGACACATCTATAATATAGTGGAACCCTGTCATAATCAAATATGTTCACAGATACTGAAGTTCTTCATGGAAACTGGTAAAGCAAACATGATAAAGACCTGCAAACAGTATCAGCAATAAACATTGTGCATCTTGAACATTAGCATAGGTTCAGAGGTCGATACTAGGCTATCTACTCTAGGGCATGTACAAGCCTAGCCAGAGTGTGTTTGGCATTCACAACCCTGTCAGGTTACTACACTGTGTGTGTGAATAGTAGGTCATACAAGATAGCCCACGTACGTTTATGCTAGTGTGCCTCTGTCTAGCAGGGACACAGAAGATATCCCAGGGGTAAATATACAATCACTCATACAGTCATCAAGATGTCTCCAGTAGGTGGTCAGTGGGTGGCTCTGCCTATGGGAAACTGGGATTACATTCTGTAGTGAGTGGAGCCTCTGGGATAACAATCTGTCCCTCCCCAATGTCCTATTAACATCTGTGCTGAGGTATACGTCCCTGCAGTGTGTAGCTCCAAGGGAGTTGGATATCCTGAGGTGGAGCATGTCCAGTAATTCAGGTTTGGGTATAGCTGTAAACAACAGGCACACATCATATCTGAGTAGGTGGTAAGCGATTGAGTAGAGCTGGAGTTACTGCATTTGAACTATGCAGGGCATCTGTGTGAGTCCCTAGATCTACTTGGTGAGGATCGTCCATGGCCAGTACAATTGCTGCAGGTGTCAGGTAAGGTACACCCCAAATGTGGCATTGTAACCAAGCATGGATGTGATGAGTATAGGGGCACAATGACCTCACTCGATCTAGATGTGAAACCATATGGGATAAGGTGGCACGCATAGAAGTTGTGTCCAACCACTTTGGCAACATGAATGTTAAAGGTGACAGTACGAACAAGTGATGCCCCCAAACCCCTAACAACTCCTACCATATGTAATGGAGTACTACCTATGTGGTAATGTGTGGGCATGTTGTTACTCCCAAAGGGGATGACTATGCAACTAATGGCATTTAGCTGTAGGCCATGGCTCAGGCACCAGTCATCCATCTCTGTGAGACCCTGATTGAGTATGCATGTGGCAGCTGGAGAGTTGATCATGGCACACAGTTTGCAGTCAAGTGCAAACATGTTCAGCCACATTCCCCCTGTGATAGCCTGTATGTAAGACAGATATATACTGAACAAGAGAGATCCCAGGACCATGCTGTGTGGGATGCCATGTGTAACTGGTGTATAGTCAGACATGGCACCTGCAATCCTGACCATGTGGGTGCTATCCCTGATCTAGGTATCGATCCATTGTGTGAGATATGTGTCCAAATTGACGCTGGTGAGCCTATGCATAATGGCTCAGTGGGTTATTGTGTTGAATGGTTTTGCAAGGTTCAGGTAGGCTGTGTGGATAGCCGTCCCTTTGTCGATGGACCTGTTAGCCATTTAAAGAATACCTACAGGTTCAAGAGGCAAGATCTGCCCACAACAATGCTGAAATGAGTAGGACACAGTGTCTGTAGGTTCCCGATGTCTGTGTGTAGGAGTCCTATGACAATGTGCTCCATAGCTTTGCAGAACAGGTTACATAGGCTTATAGGGCAATATTGTCTGTGGTCCATTGTGGCACCAACTCTGAGGAGTGGGACCACTGTCCCAGTACACCATTCCTTGGGTACATATCCTGTAGTAACTCTGATAATGAACAGTGATGTAATGTGAGGGTTGCGTTTGTCATGATGCTCGTGTATGATGCAGGCTGGGACACCATCTGTTCACATTGATACTGTGATGTATGCTGTGGGGAGGTCAGCACTCACCTGTTCCTGTGTGATGTCAGGGAGGTTATACTCTGTTGGGATGGATAGTTGCTCCTTAGGGGGGATGGGTGGGAGACATCTGCACTGAACCTGTTTGCCAGGATGTAGGCAATGCCAGTGGGTTCAGGGTAGGTTTAGTCAGTATGCAGTAACTCACAGCATATCAGTGAGTCTCCACTCAGGTTTCTGACATAACTGAAGAAGGCCGTGTGATAGTCCTACATGTCAGCTGCAATTGTCTGGTAGAAGCGGCCCTTAGAAAAGTCCATGAGTGATTGTAGCTGTCTGCTAGTACAGATCACAGATGCCTTCCCAGTCTGGGATTGTGCTCTATCATGTAGTAGCATCCTCCTGATGTTGAACAGCTTATTAATGGCTGGGGTCTACCAGACAGGTCCCCTGCCATTGTAGTAGTGGATCTTGTTGTTATTTGGGATAGCACAATCCATGCAGTCCACTAGGTGTCCATAGAATGTGTATGTAAAGGATGCAGCAGTGTGAGCCGTATATGCCACTATCTCAGGCTATCTGAAGGATACCACCTTGCTTCAGTGAAGTGAGATGCTGGCTCATGAGAAGTTCACCAAGATTACCCAGGATGGGTGTGTGGAGGGTATATGTATGTCCTGTTGGATACATGTATGTTCTGACCTTACCAATGAGGGGTATATCACTGGTGTGGAACATAGAGTCCCCATGTTGGTGATGAGCAGGTCCAATATGTATTCCCCCTTGTGGCTGTGGTGACTGGTTGTGCCAAAGCATATGAGCCGCAAATTGTAGCGACTGTTGGGTGAGGTTGTCGGGGCTTGAGTAGTATCCCCAGTCAATATGTGTGTATATGAAGTCACACAATATAATGGTGTCTGTGGAGACCTTCATATTCTCCATAGTTCCCACAAAAGCTGAGTGTGGTTCCTGAGTTTGGGAGTGTGTTCTGTAGCAGGCAACAATCTGAAAGGCAGTATTGCACAATGGTAGTTATATATGTATGGTCTGTGATGCTTTGTGCAGTGCTACTAACCTGGAGGTGTGTGTATCTGTGATGTATATGGATACTCCCCCTAGTTGTGTTGTCTGTTCCAAGTCTTGTTGTCAGACAGCATGGTATGAAACATAACCTGGTAGTGCTGGTGTGCATAAGCGAGCCTGAACCAGGTGTCTGTCAGTGTACAGATATTGCTCTCCTCCATACTGAGGAGAGTCCTGAGTGGCCACAATATGAGGTTAACACAACTGTTGTTGAGCAGCATTACCCTTAGTTTCATTTAACCTGTAATGTCTATGGAGGTGGGTTTGTCTTCTGAGCCCTGCTTAAAAAAGGCACTCTGGTGGTAGCAAGAGCCTTAGCCAGCATACCAAAGTCCAAGCGTGACAGGTACAAGCTGTCCATAGTGAAGCTATGTGGCATGTTGAGCATGTTGCCATACGCTGACAGACACTGTATCCCCTATGAATGAAACAAATTTGTTAGCCAACTGTTAAAGGTGATATGTGTGTCTGTATACTGTGACATCATAATTGGTGGGTGTAAAATGCTTGTCAAGGTCAGGGTCATACTGGCCTGGGCTACATGATCAGAGTGTACCTCCATGTATCATGTCATGTGGTCCAGGGAGTAACGTCTGAGGTTACACACACCAGCATGGACAATGATGGTGCCAGTCTTGTACTTGCTTTGGCGTGTCCTGACTGCCTGTGCTATGCGGCAGATCCTGGCACCCAACAGACAGCCCAAAGTGACTATTCCCTTATCAGGGCTGGTGAGTGGTACGTCAGTGTGTCTGAACATAAGTGTCGCCTATTACAAGTGTATCAGGTGTGTTGTTTAGCCCGAAGGGCAGTGACTGTGTGGCACATTGACACTGTGAACTTAGTGATATGTGGGTATTGTAGCGGGGTAGCAGGTGTGTGTGTGTCTGCTTTGGAGGTCTCTGCTGCTTAGGTAGAGTACATTTACAGCATCCGAGTATGTCAATGTGTGCTAATGTGGTTTGAGTGCTGTTGCTAGAGGATAAGTGAGACTGATATGTGGTGTGTGTGGTTACCTTCACCACCTGATAGACTGTGACAGTCATGGGTCGAGAGAGTTCAGCTCCCTGTATGTCTATATAGGTGCATCTCACACAAATATCTGAGTTTGTCGGGAGGAGGAGAGGGTTGTCTGTGTACATGAGACAGATGTGACATTGTGTCAATATCACAATATCCACCATCTGGACTGAAGAGTACACACAAAACTGACCCCTGGACATGCCAGGATATTATCATGACATACTCTGTAGCCTGATCACAAAGGATCAGTAGGGTGTTAAGCATGTAAAAGAGTATAACAGGGATTAGTGCTCATGTTCGTTAGTGTTTTGTAAAGAGGAGCTGAGAAGGTGTCCAGACTGAATCATGACACCTCCTTCAGTTATGTCATAAATATCAATGTACACACATATATGTCCTGAGTCAGGGCCAACTGTACCTGAGTGTCAATGCCAACATCATGACAGACAGGCCCATATGTACATACCCATCCCCCACTGACAATAGTCCACATCATCATACCAAGAGATATCACATGTAGAATGGATGAGCAGCTACCCCCACTGCCAAAAGCATGGCAGCACGTGGAATACATTGATTCCCAATATGTGTCATGCTCAAACTACACAATAAACAGATCATGCACCTGAACAGTCAGCTGAGCCGCACCCCCTACACAGGATGTGGAACCGTTGAATGTGTCACAGCTACATATGGCACTCCCCACAAGTGTTGGTGCACAACACACCATGGGAAGTCAAGTCCAGTACTCCTATAAGGTCTGATCTGCAAGGTCATGGAGTCCATCATGGTTGCAGTCATAAACAGAGCTATTGGAAGCTGACACACATACAACCCTACCAAGTGTGGTATGTTCATGTGCGGATCAATGTTCCCAAACATGCTAGACTGTTTGCAAGGCAGCCACCCAGGGCATACATCAATAAACACATCTACACGTGTCACATAGACTTTGAATAGCCCTTTATCAACATCCCAGACACATGCAGTATCCACAAAACCAAAAAGCTGTGCATAAATATGTGTTGACATATAACGGAATGTCAATGTGTACACAGATAGATCACACAAGGTAAGGATACTGAGGTCATGTTCAAGCTGTTGACACCTGCTGAACCACATGGACCATTCCTGGAATGGCATAAAACAAAGTGTGCACACATCACCATGTCCAGTCTGATGATGTCACCATCCTATAAATACAGCAGGAGAAGGGAAAGCAGCCACTAAAGCAAATAGCATGCCGTGTTAATGTGTCTTTTTCCAGTATCATAACATAGTTAGGTAGGGGTTTGAATCCTGCAAATTGTGTGTGTGTGGAGGGGGTGTGTATGTGTGCAGTTTCCTTTGAGAAGTGTTCCCTTTTTGGAGACTGGGAAAACTAAGTCAAGGAGGTACATTCCTCTTTGGAAAGTCTGATGATGTCACCATCCTACAAATTCTGCAGGAGAAGGGAAACCAGCCAGTAAAGCAAATAGCATGGTGTGTCAGTGCGCCTTTTTTAGTATCATAACATAGTTCTGTAGGAGTTTGAATCCTGCAAAGAGTTTATGTGTGCAATTCTTTTTGAAAGGAGTGCCCTTTTTGGAGACTGTGAAAACACACTAAAAGAGGTACATTCCTCTTTATAAAGTCTGATGATGTCACCATCCTACAAATACTGCAGGAGAAGGAAAAACAGCCAATAAAGCAAATAGCGCATTGTGTTAGTGCGTCTCTCTCTACTATCATAACATAGTTAGGTAGGGGTTTGAATTCTGCAAAGTGTGTGTGTTGGGGCATTGTGTGTATGTGTGCAATTGTCTTTGAAAGAAGTGTCCTTTTTGGAGACTGTGAAAACTCACTAAAAGAGGTACATTACTCTTTGGAAAGTTTGATGATGTCACCATTCTACAAATACTGCAGGAGAAGAGAAATCAGCTAGTAAAGCAAAAAGCACGTGGTGTTAGTGCGTCTCTTTCTAGTATCATAACATAGTTAGGTAGGGGTTTGAATCCTGCAAACAGTGAGTGTGTATGTGTGCAATTGCCTTTGAAAGGAGTGCCCTTTTTGGAGACTGTGAAAACACACTGAAAGAGGTACATTCCTCTTTGGAAAGTCTGATGATGTCACCATCCTACAAATACAGCAGGAGAAGTGAAACCAGATAGTAAAGCAAATAGTGCACCGTGTTAATGCGTCTTTCCCTGGTATCATAATATAGTTAGGTAGTGGTTTGATTCCTGCAAATGTTGACTGTGTGTGTGTCACTGTTGGTCAACACAGTGTGGGTTTTGCTTTTACTATGGTATGACATAGTATGATGACAACAGTAAGTGCATTTCAGGAATCAGGTATCTGAATGGCAAATATATATGTATACATGTCCGCTCAATCACTACATAGGTGTGAAGCCTGCATACTACATGAATACATTTGTTTCCATTGACAGGTTGTGCCGCTGCTACTCAGATCGTAGGTCACATATGTATCTATGTGACATGGCTGTCCACTGTTGTGTTCTGTGGCCAAGGTCATCTGTGGCACACACACCCATGACAGTTACTTAAGAGTAGTGGGGGTGAGGATATATGCCTGGGGTATATGTCAGACATGGTCATACACAACAAAGTCTGCCAAGAATGGACAGTCTTTATAGGTGTATGACTGCCTTGTGGATATGCATTCAGGCCTCTAATGTCTGTGATCCACCTTCGGACTCCACAATACCTATGAATATGTGGATACCAAGGGACACATGAAATAACATGGGTCTGTATATACACAATGGTACCTGACATACATGTTCAGGGCTACCACCAGTGTGGTACTGATGGGATAGTATGTATAGTACATGAGGATGACTATGCCATAGTCGGCTTACTACTATACAGCATGTATCACACAACAGGCATCTGTCTGTATGATACTCTTGTGTAGGATATGCGTCCCATCCAGGGAATGCAT